>NC_057797.1:279083192-279201973 GCF_018294505.1 Triticum aestivum | reverse complement strand
CCCCCGAACACCAACACACGAGCACATTAACACCCCTCTCTCTACTAAACTCTGGACCCCAATGTAAGTCTCTATCACTTTGTCTCTTGGGTACGCACACATCTCTTCCCCCACTCTCTAGCTAGGTCTCCAGGCATCTCTCTTTCCCAAGCACATGCACTAGGTAGAGTGTATCTTTCCCATAAACACAAAACGTCGCCCCCAAACGTCTATCTCCCTAGTTATATGGTTCTTGCACACTCACCTCACACACCACCCCCACTGCAAACAAGAACACTTTATCTCCTTGTGCACCACTCTCCTCTTTCTATCTCTCCCACATGCGGACCCGCCCCAGCTCCTCCCTGTATACATATATGTTGTGACTCTATCCATAGCTCCCTAATGTATCATCGTTCTCGATCTCGCACATTGTTCTCTACACCATCTATTCTAGATCTGTCATGAAGTCCCTATCACACACACGATGACTCGCTTCCCTTGTGTCTCCGTACATAGGCCAATTTCAAACAACATCAACATTGTCTCCCTATCTATACGCCATTTATGGACACAAACGCCCCTCTCTTCCTCTCTCTCTCTCCATCGCTAGATCTCTCTCACACTCTCTTACTCGCTCTCACACCCCTCTCCCACACACACTCGATGTCTCATCCAAATAGTCTGCTCCCCCTGCCCCCACCCATGCTATCACGCTACTACACATGTCACACCATTCCCCCTTTCCATATACTACATTTACATCATTTGTGTTCTCTCTACTCCACATACACACACTCCCTCTCACACACAAACGCGTGCACAAACACACACAGACACACACAAGCACCTATTAATCTGGATCCTCATCTCTCCCCATGTCCGCATGTGTATCTCACACACTCATACTCTAATTATGTATATGTGTCTCCACGTTACACAACACAAAGCCCAATGTACATGTCTCTCTCTATCCTCCACACACATAGACACAAAGAATCTTTTATCATTGCCTCAATCTCTAGAGATATCACACACGCACACTGTCTCTCTCTCTCTCTCTCGCAAACAAGCTCAACAAGGGTTTCCCAGTGAATAACTTACTGTCTATTCATCAATAGTCATGGCAGTACAGCAAACACGAGACGTGGAAAGAATAAATCTACACGTGCTTAGACCACCTAGTATGACTACTAGGACTAGAGCAAGCCCAAAAGCGCCCCCGTCACCCCGTCCTTATCAGCGATGGGAAAACCTATGTTTTATACAGTCTAGAAGTCATTGTGCTAAGGCCTCACATGCTGAGGCATTGAATAGAATGTAGATGCTAGTTTATGCAAACAAGTATCGATAATACGTTTGTATCTCCATACTTATATTTCTTCTCTTATAAAAAACTAAGTTGGTGATGATGGTACGCGTGCCATCTTGCAATATAGGCCACCCGATCTATATCTGACGGATGGAAATTAAACTAAAAGATACCCGCACCCCTCTCCACATTTGCAGACAAGGCCTTCCCTCGTTCATCCTTATCTCCAACAACCTCATTGTTGCGCAATTAAGAAAGGAAGCCTCTGGAACAAACTGGCCTGGTGGCCGCTACCGGCGTTGTCAATCCCCATGCCTCTGCTTAGTCCGACCATCAATCACCACCACGCCCCACTCCTCTTCACCTTATCTCCTATTTCTCGAGATATCATTAGTTTTAGACATGGTATTACTCCCGCATGGGTCAATCACAACAAGTGTTTTACAAAAAAAAATGCATCTTGATGTTCCGTGCAATGCACGAATCTTGCTAGTACTCCAACAGAAGACTAAGTTGGTGATGATGGTGTGTCTGCCATCCGTCATTTGTGACCATTTGATTTACATCTAACGACTGTGAGGTAAGTTGTTGCCTTTTCGGACCAACATCCCACTTGTCTGCCAATTTGCAGAAAAACCCATAATTAGTATCTTAAAACCAACCACATCCCTCCCTGACCTCACCAAAACAGCCCAAGGAATAAATTCTACTTGAAACATAATATATCTCTAGTGATATATGTATATCAAAATTAGAGTGTTTTGTATCAAGTTTGTGAATGAGTATTATTCTAATTATGATTCGTTGCAACGCACATGAACATTGCTAGTATTTCCAACCATGAAATTTTGTTTCCTAGTATTCCATAGTTTCGAGTTTTCCATCAAGATATTAGTCACTCATGGTTGATATTTACCTTCAATCATGTACACATATGCACTATGTAACTATCCTTGCTTATTGGGTTCCAAAGCTTAACTTTCACTCCTACTTACAATATGTAGTGTATTTAACAAACAAAATACCACTTTCAACCAGCCCTAGGAAGAATCTATTGTACAAAAAATAGCAAAAACATACCCAAAATTTCTTAATCCACGCCAAAAACTACTACCTAATACTCCCTCCGTCCCATAATGTAAGACGTTTTTGCAAGCTAGTTTAGCTTGCAAAAACATCTTATATTATGGGACAGAGGGAGTACCGATTATGTTAGTTTAAACCCATTTATAAAAGGGTTGGAACACACGTCCGTGCTTACGAGGCAGCTTAAACCAACACATTTTGTTTGACCGTTGACACAAGGGACCCACATCTCACCTTCTATCCTGTTATTCCCCCTTAAATCATTATTTTTCCTGAACATTACTTCAAATAGTACCGATGCATGTTTGTCGGTGGCGCCGGTGGTGAGCGAGTTGGCCGCCGCTCCGTCGGACGGGCCGGAAGCCGCGCTGGCCTCCGCACGGGTTGGCAGGCTTGCCCGAGCGTGACTCACGAGCGAGCAAGCCGCTGCGCTGGCGTTCGCTCGAGTCAGATGGCTAACCTTAGCGCAGCGCGCGCGAGCAAGCTGCTGCGCCGGTGTGCCAATCTAGCTAGCAAACCTTGCAGACAAGCAACTGGACGGAGCTATCTTGTCTACCTAGTAGCCGTGAGCGCCGGGCGGAGCTGGCATCCGGGCTGCCGCAAGATGGGCTCGGCACCGCCAACGGTTTTGACCTCGCCTTCTGTCGACGGCGGTAGCTGCGTCCCATGACCGAGGATGACTAGGTGGACAGGCTGGAGGTAGGAGGTCACTCGGGGATTTTTGTGCAGAGTGACATGTAGGTCCCACAAGTCATAACGCTCGGTCAAATAGAAGGTGTTGACTTAATGGGCGACATGGGCCCCATTTGGATACTTTAAGTCGGAGGTTAGAGTTAGATTCTAACCCTGAACTAACTCGAACCAAAGTGGTGTTTGGATGGCAGGGTTAGATTGACAACAAATGTATCCAAACATGGCCATGGGTTGAAACGTGCCTATAACGGCACTTTGTAGAGTAGTCGTTTCTTTTTAGGGCTGGTTGGTAAGAGCATGTACAATAGTTCATAAGATAGTCTTGTCTTAAGTCTACCATGTATGCAAGTGGTAGTGGTTTCTTAGCATTATTAGTGTTTTCTTGCATTATTAGGGGTTTCTTGTAAGGAACAATGTACTACTAGCGACAAAAGGTGATTCTAGGTTGCGTTGTACTCCAACGAGTACTACTAGTGGTCGTAGGAGTGTATACCTGGTTTTGTGGATTTGATCCCGGCCGAACACACGGCGGCCTTTTTAAAAATAGTAACTTCACTACGTGCCAATATTTTACACGGTTAGTTTGAGTTTTGAAGTCAAACAGACATGCAACACCACAATCTGGGTGCACTGGATAGCCTAGCCACGTGAACGGATTTTCCTTCCCAGCATATCGTGGCTCGCGTGCTCGCCCTAGCCGCACCTCGCTTGCAGCTTCCTCATTAGCAAGTAGCATATTTAAACTAGCGCCTCTGAATTAAGCCCAAGGAGTCGGAAAAGCCTGGCGGGGCATTGGGAACTGTGCAATATGGCTCTGTACGTAAAGTGCTCTACTACTACTCTGTAGCTTGTGGCGTTGCACGCATGGACTTCACTCCATTATGGGCTCTAGTATAAAAGAAATTCCTCTTGACATGTTTTTTTGAAACGGAGGCAAAAGCTTTGCTTCATCTCATTCATAAAGAAGGAACTAGTAACAAAGTTCGACGAGATCCATTACACCTCCACAAATGGAAGCGAAAAGCCTAGTCTTGCTGTATCAAATAACTGAAATGTTCTGCCCCCGCAGTAACCATCGCTGATAAACAGGCTGCTAGTGTGTGCGTGAGAGGAGCCGCTGAGTAGGCTAGCTACGTGAGAGGAGCGGCTGATTAGAGCACCGAGAGTACCTACTAGGCCACCACACAGGTGTACTTTCCCTGCATTGATAGTACAATGATGGTTCTAGAGAACAGTAGTACCCTTCACTTCCAATTGTAGCTCCTTAGCCCTGAGATTCAAGAGTTCAAAACGGGTGCACTATACTAGAAGTACAGTACATCGCACTACTAGTTGAGAAAGTAGTACTAGTACTGCTACAGTACGAGTATGTACTCCTCCATCACATAATGTAAGATGTTTTTTGACACTAGTTGGTGTGTACAAAAAATAGCAAAAACATACCCAAAATTTCTTAATCCATGCCAAAAACTACTAGCTAGTGCCAAAAATTTCTTACTAGTGCTATTATTTACAGTATAATGCAATCCCATAACGTCCCATAATGCTAGTACTAGTGTAAATAATAGCCTCACCCCTTTGCTAAGGAACGATCTGTAGTTGGAAGGGACGAGGCCCTGCGGTTACTACACTCTTATCTCCTCCTCGTCAGTTCCCCTCCCCCTAAAGAGAAGGTAGTTTGTCGCTGCTCCCATGGATTCGCCAGGCGGTTCTCCTCCTCGTTGGGGCTGGGAGACCTTGGACGACGATCCTTTGGGTGAAATTGCACGCCGCTCCGACATCCTCACCGCTGCAAAACTTGGTGCTTCCTGCACCAACTTTTTCAAGACGGTGCTTAAAAAGGCTTGGGAAAAGGCCATGCTTGTTGGTATTCCATGCATCCTCGAGGAGAAGGTTCTTCTATGGGACAATCCTTCGAATAGTCCACCACTCCCTGGCCATGGTTGCACGTTGACTCCGCCATAGTTGCAGACGTTGAGAGGTAGTCGGATTTTGTCCGATGAGTAGGTCAGTAATGGAGTTTGATCATGTAGTACTTACTTATTCCATTTCCATCCCGTAATTTCTCCGATGTGCGCCGTCTTATATATAGGTCTGGGTCGGTGCCAATGAAGATTGGCTTGCATACCTCCGGCCGGATACCACCATCATTTTGCACAACATCCACAGCAGTGCGGCCTTTCCGGTAGACCTCTTCTCCACTACTGGGATCGGCCTTCCGGATTGGCTGATCTTGAATACGTATGATGATGCCTACATGAGATTGAAGAAGATAGCAATTGCGGACCCGCTGACAAAGCGACGCGGCTACGGCGATTACTATCTCATTGCAGTGTTCGACATAAGGATTGCCATCAATGCAAGAGGCAGTAACGTTTGAGGTGGGCGCATGTTGGCGGCAGCAGATTTGTACCCCTACACGTTTGAAGACGCCATGCACCATCTAGGCCACATCTTCGCGGTGTCAAGCCAGGGGACTTGTTTCATCTGGTTGCCATCCTACGGTACGGGAGATTACAAACGGAATGCACAAACCATCATTTGCATCCCTAACGATACTCCATTATTTTGTAGGGACCAGTCATCCCGCGATCAAAATAAGCTCGCTGATCCTGGATGTGCATTTGCATCCGCGATTCGGTCTAACCTGGAACCTTGTAGCTGACTTTGGCATATTGGGATCAACTATCTTAGCAGTCGTTACCCATGGTACCATTGATGTGCAACATGGTCACACAATCTACCATGATCGGTCCGTCATCATCTATCCAGGTATTCCATTTTTAACCCTCTCGCATTCTCTTTCCTTGTCTTACTAGTACTCTACTTATGTACTAGTAGGAGTACTTTTTTACCTTGGAGGACGCGTATATCTAGCTAGGCCCTTGAAGACTTGAACCCACTAGCTGCCACCATTTTTGTTTTTCCATGTCTTACTACCTCATCCATGTAGCCAAGAGTGGCTATATATAATAAGCCGGTTATTTTACTTCCTCTATACCGAAGTAGTACTATTTGTTGCACAGTATTACTGACCGCCATATTTTAGCACAACATTATTATACATGGACCTTGACTATGTATGTCACCATGTGTCCAGATCTGAGATGCCGCATGTACCAGATGAACAGCTCCGAGTTCGACCCCCGTGATGCTACGTGGGTGCCGAGGAACACTCTTGGAGAGTACTCACTTTTCATTGGGGACAGCTACCCCATTGTGAAGCGGATGCCACCTTTCGTGCACGACACGGAAGGCCTGCCGTTCATGAAGCATGGTTATGTCTTCAGTGCGCACCGCCGGATGAACGACATGCTGGGACACGCTATCCCTGATTTATGCTGCTTCAGCTTGGATGAGTCTTCATCATGTGGAACCGAACAAGAAAGCTGCGACAATGATTCTTGTTGCCCACCTCTATGGATCGTGCCATCCATGAAGAACACCTAGGACTAGAACCTGGAGGAGGACATGTAGCCCATCTATAACGTGTAAGTGCAGTAGGATAAATTGTGAACGGTAGCGCCGTGAATATATGTAGACTAGTCATGCACAAATTTATCACATGAATTGGAGATGAACTTGTGTGGCATACTAGCATTTATCCTTTAGAATTTATTACTAGTAAATGTGTTATGTGTACATGCAACTTGTGTGGTTGTTGCATGGGCTCCAACACGCTCTTTGAGAAAAAAAGGTGGCACAGCTTTGGATATACGTGACGTGGCGGCATCATACAGTAGCATCGTTCGCTATAGTTGCAGTACACTCCTACTAGGACGACAACTCCTATAAAATCTTGCGCTTGGCGCTTTGCCTCTTTGGGAGGTTCAACAGTTCGTACTCGTGTGAACCTTGCACTTGGCTCTTCGCCTCTTCGGAAGGTCCAACAATGATGATACTACAATACAATATGCTTCTGCCAATATGACACCGATTGAACTGCTGCACGTCCACCACGAGGGCGAGGGTGAGGGAGAGGGAGAGGGCGCTGTAGTCAAAACCCTCTCCTCGTCCTGCGAACCACCAGACGCGTGGGCGAGGGAGAGGCGTAGTAAGCAAGCTTCTCCTCGTTCGGCGAGTTGACGGGACACATCAAAGCAGTACTAGTACTAGTCCATACTGCGTCCTTTCCGGTTAATATGGCTTAATTTGAAACGAGAAAATACACTGGCAGTCAACGTATGTAACAATACGCTTTTATGGTCACTATATATAGTTTTGGGGTGATTATACGTTCACTAGCTCATCATAGAGCACTGTATTGCACCCTACTAACCGGCCACATAGTCGATGTGGCACTTTGTTGACTGGTTAAATTGTCACCTCGTTTCTGGGTCCCACCTGTCAATTGGTAGAGCAAAGAAATCAATTAAACAAAACTTTATGCAGGCAGGACAGGAGTCCAACCCTTGCGGGCGAACCACCCTGGCTGTGTATGTGAGTGCATGCACGTGTACTCCCTCGGTCTTCCAATAAAGAGTGTAAATCGGATAAAAAACAAAGAGTGTAGTACATCTACACTTCCAATGCATTTAGCCTTTAATCTAAATTGATATTGATTGACTAATGCACCAACTTGTGCTCTAGGTATAGGCTACATGTCTATCCTTAATTACAGCATGCAACGACCTTCACTTAATCGTCTTCTCTCAATGGTCGCATGCACACATAAGTCTGCAACTTTTGGGCGTTAATTATGCCCTGGTCAATGTGTAAATCTCTAAATGTACAGTCTTTCACGGACGTAGGGAGTAGGTTGAGCACTTGAGCATGAGCGTGGGTGTAGCGTCATGTGTTGTGTGTCGCATGGATGCGTGAGTGTTGCATGCATCCATGTGTACGTGTGAGTGTTTCATATTGCATGCATGCATGCATGGGGCTTCCTCCCTCCCATTGACATGTTCATATTTCAAGCTTCCTCTGTTCCCTCCATATGGTGATACTCCCTCTGTTCCCAAATACGTAGTAAAATCCTCCATCTGTTCCCAAATACGGAGTAAAATCCTCCCTCTGTTCCCAAATACAGAGTATTTGTCTTTCTAGAGATTTCAACAAGTGACTACGTACGGAGCAAAATGAGTGAAGTGAGTGCAGAGGCATAGGGATAATGTAGAAAGGAAGTCTTCGAGATCCATTATTCCCCATCTCGGTCAGAGAGAACTATTCAACTAGTCTTCGCAGTGAAGTGTCAATACACGTTGCAACAGATGGGACACTTAACTAATAAGCTGAACCAACATGTTGGTGTTACTAAATCAGCCTTACCCAGTACTACCATCATGTTTGCCAATAGAGCACGCTTCTGTCCTCCATTAAATGACATATGGGCCCTCTTGTGGTAGACCCACATGTCATCGGTGTAACTATTTACATTCCGAAGAACGGTATATCCTGATAGTAGTAGTAGAATTTAGATTTAATGCACTTTCTTCCCCGTATTCCACTCTTCTTCCTCCTCCCTTCTTCTTCCTCCACTCTTCTTCTTCCTCCTCTCTTCCCCATCACCGGCCGCATGCCATTTCCCCCCGCTCACTGCTCGCCTGCCCGCGCTATCTTCCTTGGTAGCTCACAAGTACCATATCCCCCCGCTCACTGCTCAGCCACACGAGGAGAAGCTTCTTCGCTCGCCCGCCCGAATCCACTTCCCTGCTGGCTCGCAGGCACCGAAAACCCAATGGCAGAACCGACTGACACGCAGAGCCGTGATTGGAATCCCCTCTTGATGTTCTCTTGGAGCAGATCTGTAATCGTATGCACCTACTCAGCACCGTCCATTTGGCCGCATGCTCGGTGTCTTTGTACCGTCTACTCGTCTGCAACCGGTTGGCTCTTTTCAAGACACCCTAGTTGCTGATGCCCAATCCTCGCAGGTGGCCCAGACACCGACTTGACGATCCTACGGAGGTTTCCATGGTGCCCCTCGACATGCTACCACTACCCATCCAACTATCCTTCATGCATGACCACTACTGGGCAAGCATAAAGGCCAACTAGATCGTCCACATCCACCAATCCGGTAGTCCGTGGCGTCTCGTCGATATCTACACCCAGCGAGAGATCACCCTTCCATCGTTGGACACGGCCGCCATCAAGCCTCGCAGCCCACCGGAAACTCCTGCCTACTACGCACGAGACGTCAAGCTTTTGGCTCGACCTCTGTTTGCTGAAAGTAGTAATCTGCGAAGTGCCCACACCATCAGAAGACTACATGGATTACAAGCTCATTGCCTTGTTCAACATGGGATTAGTCTATCTGGAATCCGATCGCCATACATGGTTATGGCTCATCGACAATCCTGTTGAGCCAACATTTCTGTCTGATGCTATAGTGCATGATGGCATCGTTTACGCGGTCGATGCACATATTGGCTACCTATACTGGTGGAATCTATCGTCATGTAATTATTCTATCTCATCTCATCTTTACCTTATGAATACGACTGCCTGTTCATTGTTACAAATTTAGTATAGATAGTATGTTTATAACCACATCATTGCTATATGTTCCTCTCATTTCCTAGATTTTTATGACCACACATGTTATTGTTAGAGTTGATATGAGAACAATTAGCATCTAATGATTGATAGAATATATATTATGAGCATAACATCATGATTGCTATATGTTACTCTCATTTCCAAGATATTTATAACAACGCATGTTATTGCTTAGAGTTGATATGAGAACAGTAGTAGTGAGTCTATGGTAGAATGTGAGTAAGCTCTGTCATAACTGTTTTCCTCTCATTGTTACATGATGTTCGAACCATAACATATTGCTAGAATATGAAAGCCATTGGCTTATGTTTTTAACTTGGGGTATGATTACGACCACGGCATTGCAATTCTCTGTCTATGATATTTGTCACTGTTATAATAATCTTAATTCCACACATACTCTGAACATGATTGTTTATTTTTGTCATTTTGGTCTCCAATTTGAATTGTTGCAGTAGACGCAAATGCGCTGGCCTTCATGATTCCAGGACCTGGAATCATACCAGCCGATGGGTGGTGGTTTATCGCTCGTTCAGCTGACGACGGTCATTTGATGCTCATTCGCATGTACCAATTTGAGCAAACCATTACATCAAACCACATGCAGTACAATGCCTGGGGCATCCGCGACATTGATGGCTATGGCTGCTTCGTGTTCGAGAAAGATCCCAGCTCCGTTGGGCCAGGCGTCTTCAACTAGAGCCGGGTTTACAGCCTCGGCAACCACTCCATCTTCCTCGGCCTCAATTATCCGATCATCCAACCAATCACCGATCATATCACCGGCAATGATTACCGTGCTATGCAACTACCATTCGCCAGGGGGACTGTGTTTACACATCATACTATGGGTTTCATGAATCACCATATCCAGAGATTCGTTGACACAGCTTGTTGCCAGAAAATCTTCAGTGTGTGAAAGGCATCAAGCTTCCATGCGATGGATGGCTTTTGCAAACCTGACATGCGGCGATGTGGTTCATGGCAACAGCAACTATGCACAACTTGATTTGTACTGATATCTAGACCGAGCCATGTATTCTACTGCTTAGCATGACCCTCTTTGGTTGGATATTATGTACTGTTGTTAGTTTGAAGCACTCCTCCGGTTTGAAGGATAGATACCTTTCTGGGATCAAGTGCATCCTAACTCACCTGTGCAGGATGTACTGGTAATGATGATGGAGATGTTGTGTAGTATATATATATCAGTTAGGCTCCAAGTGCATACTTGTTAGTTAAACCTATGGTTAAAATGTGACACTAAATATGACTAGTAAGTAGTACAGTAGCAGTACTAGTATACGTCGGTCAAATTATTCATCATGTCCACACATTGAATTGACATGACAACACGCTGCGCGTGAGGTGACACAAGAATCCCGGCGGCGTGCTCGGGTATTCTGGACTTCAGATTTGGAGTACCACTTATCTGTTGAAATCTTTCATCATTCACTTAAAACAGTCGATTGATCATACATTGAGTACCATACATTGGTCGGTGCTGTTGGCTGGCGTCAAGTTCGATCCCACGGATCAGGAGATGATCGAGCACCTTAAGGCCAAAGTGAGTGCTGACAGCGCAAGATCTCACCCTCTCATCGATTTGTTCATACCAACCATCGACAGCGAGCACGGCATATGCTACACCCATCGTGAGAAACTTCCAGGTAAGACACCGATCGGCCGTCTACTTGCACAAACATATTCCTTTGTTTATAGCTCTATTTTCTTTTTAGACATAGACCTGGTGAAGCAATTAAAATTTGACTATTAATCAAAAGTGAAACAAGTGACTGCAACATGCCAAAGATGTTATGAAAATGCCAACTACATACACTAAAACCTGTATTCGACAATACTGCAGGTATCCCACTGAGTGGCCTAAGCAAGCATTTGTTCCAGCGCAATTCCAGGGCGTTCAAAAGGGGCACGTGGATGCGTCGCAAGATACAGTCAGAGTGCGGCATGCACGCGATGTGGCACAACACTGGCAATACCTTGCCGGTGATGGTCAACGGCCGGCAGACGGGCATCAAAAAGGTTCTGGTGCTGCACACCAACAAGAACTTCGACTAGCAGAGGACCAACTAGGTGCTGCACCAGTACCACCTCGGGGACCTGGAGCAAGAGAAGGAGCGGGAGCTGGTCCTCCGCATGATTTTCTACCAAACAAACACTAGGGTCATGAGTAAAAAGATTATAAGTTAGTTTGGTATTGGTAATTGTACTACCTTGTCGTCCACAAGTTGGTATTGTTGTTGACGATCTTTTGGTATGAACTTGGCATTTGCTTCCAACCATCATGCCGAGGGTCGACATGGATATAAAGCTGAATCATTTGTTTCAAAAAGAATTTTCACGCACCTGATTTTTATTTGATGGGTAGCATAAGCACCTGCCTTTCGAATTCCCAGTTCTCCAAAATTTTCGAAACAAGTGCATGCACTTATTATCGCGATGAAAAAACAATATGCCTGCTGCATCCCTGTTATCTGTCTGTATTTGAAGAATTCTCTCTTTTATTGAGCACGTATATTGTTTTTTCAGGTCGAGAAATTTCAACTGGGTTGTAGACTGCCCAGGCTTGGTTTTGTTTTTAACAGGCCCAGCCCATGACGACAAAGGGGCACAAAGATCCAGCAGGTATCTACTCGCCTCTGGCCTGCCAGTGTTAGTTACATTTTGTCTTACAACATCCGTAGGTAGTTTTTTTACTGAATCAAACACACAACCCAGTTCCATTTTCCTCTTGAAATGCATGTCCTACATCTCTTTTCTAATCTATACCTATAGTTTTACTAGTTCATATACATGTATCATTATATTGGAAATAGATAAAATTCCCTTATTTTTGTTGTTGTTTTCCCTCCCAGTGCTGATTTTTTACCATTGGTTTTCCCTTAAACCAACTCAATTGTCCCGTGTCTTATTTTCTTACAAAAACAAAACAATTTTTTAGCAAATCAATAAGTTATTAAAAAATGTTTATCATTTCAGGATTACAAAAGTTCGGACTCCACCGAAATATGCAAAATAAGGTTGAACTTTTTGACCGTGGTCCTGGGAAGAAAATGGGCCGTAATAAATTACTTAAGAATTAGCAAATGGGCTGCAAATTATTAAAAAATAGAAAATGGGCTCTATGTTGTCTGCCACAGATTTGGAGGATGACTTGTGGGCCTACTAAGTTCATGCATACACAAGCTTTCTCAAAAAAGTAACTTAGTTAACAATATACTCTACCAGTGTCAGACCGTTAGTTGTCAATCTAACGGCAATCGTGCTTCTTCAGTCTTTGATCTTCCCGCCCCAGCCGCCCAAACCAGCACCATCGGAACTACCTGCTCCCGCCTCCCGTGGCCGGCTGTGCTGTAGGGCAGGCCTCACGGCCCCATCATATACTCGCATCCTGGCATGTCTATCCCTCTACTCACCCACACCTCCTGTTATTTTCCGGCGACGGCAGCCGATCTGTCAACCCTCGTACTTTCCACCACATAGGTATCCACTGCCGTGTCTTCCCTGGCTCCGTGTCATTCCCTTCATAGGCCTCGCCGCCGTCCATCGCCATGGTGCTCTCGGCGCGGCGTGGTCAACATGATGAACGAACAACATCCATCGGAAATGGTCTGTACGTGTAGAGGCTGACAACTGGGTCCACGACCACATACAAGGAAATGCCTCCTTATTACGTGCAAAATACTGATTCCTCCACCTGACATCTGGGAACCACCGGGAGGGCCTCTGTATTTCGCAAAAAAAGCATTCCCTCCGCTGACAGGTCGGACCCACCAACTATATCTTCGCGCGCAAGGAAGTGCCTCCTTATTGCACACAAAAAAATGAATACCCCTTGCCAGCTGGGACCCACCACAGTGGGAGGCTGACTTGTGGGCCTACGAAGTTCACGGGGACAGAGGGCTTTGTGAACTTAGTCAATATATGAACGCTTCTAGCTCCATTGACCCTACGATTTCCATCCAACGACCATACTGCTTCTTCAACCTCTGGTCTTCTTGCTCCAGCCGCCCAAACCAGCGCTGGTCATGCCGCGTGCTCCTGCCTCCCATGGCCGACTGTGATGTCGCGGAGGCCTCACCGCCCCCTACTACTCCCACCGTTGGCCAGGCCATCCCTCTACTCACCCACACCGCTTGTTATTCTGCGGCGACGGCAGCCTCACACCATAGATGAAGCAGTGAACCCTCGTACGCCTCTCCGCGTGGGCATCCACCACCGCGTCTTCCCTGGCTCCGCGTCGTCCCCTTCCTAGGCGTCGCCGCCGTCCAACGCCTTGGTGCTCTCGGCGCGGCGTGGTCAATGTGGTCAACGACCGACTTCCATCGGAAGAGTTCTGTACGTGTAGAGGCTGACAGCTGGGTCCATGGCAGCTGCAAGGAAGTGCCTCCTTATTACACGCAAAATAATTATTCCTACACCTGACAGCGGGGACCCATCGGATGGGCCACCGTATTTCGTGAAAAAAACGTTTCCCCCTGACTACTTGGACCCACCAGCTACATCTTCGCATGCAAGGAAGTGCGTCCAGGCAAAAAAATGATTCGCCCCCCTGAATGCTGGGGACCCACCAGCTATATCTTCACACGTAAGGAAGTGCCTGACAGACGGGACCCACCTAGTCGAAGCGTACATGGCGTTGTCATTCTAGTCGCGAACGTGTATGTATATACTGGTCGATGTAGAGCGTGCACGTGTCGTAGTAGAGGCGCGCATGTAGCATGTACACGTACGTACATCGGCAAGTGTGCAAGAAAGAAAATACGGCCACGTACGTACATACAGGCGGGGTCTCGAACGCCTACTCGCGCATATGTACGATCAGGACTCGTGTACATGGCTGGGTCGGAACGGAGAAGCTGCGTCATCATCGTGTTCATGGGGAGCCAATTGCCTGGGTCGGAATGGAATGCGTCGTCGTGTTCATCGGGAGGGCTTGGACGGAACAGTCGATGGAAACGAGGCATGGCGTACCGCAAAACGGAGGAAACGGCCTTGTGTTCGAGCGGCCACGGTCAAAACAGGATCTTGTTCATCGGGAGGGGTCTGGCGTACCATAAAACGGAGGAAATGGACCTCCTACTGTCGAAACTGGGGTCCTGTTCATCGGGATGGGTGTGGCATACCGCGAAACGGAGGAAACAGACATGTGTTGGACCGCTACGGCCGAAACGGGGGTCCTGTTCATCAGGATGGGTGTGGCGTACCGCAAAATGGGACTCCACGGGATATTGTTCGTCTCCACCGTCGTCCCCCTCTAGCATGCATGGGCTACTGTTCATCCACCGTCGACCTCCTCCAGCCTCCACCTGCGACTGTTCATCCACGGGCTCCTGTTCAACCAGCCTCCACCGCACGCTACTCCACCGGCTACTGTTCAACCACCCCTCCACGGGCTACTATTCATCCAACCCTCCACCATCTACTGTTCATCCAGCCCTCCACGAGGTGGTCCGGTTCATCCAACCCACCACGGGGTCCTGTTCATCCAGCCCCAACCGGCTAGATCGATCGGGGTCCTGTTCATCCAGAGGCAAAAACCACGGGGTCATGTTCATCCACCCCTACTAGGAACTATTCATGCAAACCCCCCAGCAACGCTCACTGTTAATCTAGAGGCAGCATCAATCAACTTCAGTTAGCAGCAGTAGCGCGAAGGAATCGCTCGATCGGGTTTAGTTAACAGCCATCGATCGATCGCTCGGGTTCAGTAACGTGTAGCCTGAAGTGGAATCGCTCGGGTTCAGTAGGTGAATGCCTTTCTTGAATTCAGTTAGAGCCCAACGCTTTGCACCCATGCATGTGCATGTACGATAGAAATGCGCAAACCTCCGTGCATCGCTCGGCTCCGACCACCCACCGTAACCGGGAACACCCTGATATTTTCCTCGCCATCGCTTCTACCATGGTTTTTTCCGTCATGGACGACCCAAAGAATGTTATGCAGCTGCATCTCCGGCCTGCCCAGGAAGAAAAGCCCATTTTCTATCATGATTTTTTTTCATAGAAGTAGGGGCCCACCACATCTATGATGAAACCGGGTTTTGTCACAATTATCGTCATTGAAGTGTCATAAGTATGACAGAAAAAACTTTCGTTCAGCCCAAAATGTCATGGATGTGTCTTTTTTTGTAGTGGCATCACACGACGCACGAAAAATCCAGAAACGAAGTCAAGCACAGGTTAATGGAGAAGCTAGGAAAATATCAAGGAATGAACTACCACAAGCACTTTGCATGTGTGCCTGATAAGGCCTACACCAATGACGCTGAGCAGCACGTTCGGGCCAGGCCCGGGGGATCCTGTCGGTGGAAGAAACCTCGACGTATGTTGCCCAGACTATACATAGGCACGGAGGCAAGGTTGCTACAGTAAGACAAGACCAAGCTAAGGAGATAGCTCTTTGAGGAATCAAACGGCGTATCAATAAGACCAAGACAAGATAGAAGAGCAAGGTACCACCAAGGAAAAACCTCCCTTGCCGGACAGGCGAGCCCGGTTAGGTCGAGGCCACATCGAAGAAAAGTCTCAAGACTCCCCCGACAGGCTTGGTGGGGACGCCAAGGGCGGATCGCCTCACAAAGGCACTACCGTCCTCCGCACAGTGACCCAAGTCAGTTATCAGTGTGGTGTCAAGCCCCCAAGTGATTAAGTGGTTGTCATCTGGCACATATGGTAGCCATTTGGGGAGATGATTCATCTTGCATGACACCCGTCCAGAGGCGTGTCAGGCAGACTTGGAGAGAGACAGCTAAAGTGGAGCGGCAAGGCTTGCCAGGCTACATCCACAATGTGACACTAAGCGATGCATTTAATGTACCTTGTACTATCTGTAGAGTTAGGTATGATAGCACTATTTGTTATCTAATCAGTGTCTAATGACTGATTTTCCACTATGGTAACCCCTTAGCCTATAAAAGGAGGGCTATGGCGACCTAAAATAGGATTCAGACCATTGTACACTCTTACGCATGTAGCTGCTCTCCCTGAGGTGGCCCTACCGTGCTTGAGCGCTGCGTGCTCGTCATGGTCCCCCATCCAATCCACCAAAGGAGGAGTAGGTTTTTATGCTTCGCAGCGGCCCGAACCTGGGTAAAAACCATCGTGTCACCATTGCCATGTTGCCCCTACAGTTTCCGCTATTTGTGCAATGTGCCCCTCCCCCTTGCCGAACCACAACAGGCCAATGGACCCATAGGTGATCGTGTTCTACCACGACACTTGGGAATCTGGAATCTTGAACTCTTGTCTCTCTGTATTCTTCTTATATCGATACCTCCTCAATTTCTGAACACTTCATCCACACAAAACTTAACAAAAACCATTGTGAGATATGTTAGGATAAGAAAGAAAATCATTACCGTTAGGTGTTATTTTAAACTCATTCCAATTTCATATTAGCATCATATCTATTGTATTTCGACTTCACCATGGTTCATAGCCCCCGATAGAACCCATAGATTCATGAAAACAAGAGAACACATACAAAACAGAATCTGCCAAACACAGGACAGTCTATAGCAATCTGGAAATTTACCATACTTATTTAAGTCCAAAAATTCTGAAACAATAGGACAAAATAAAAAATTTGCATAGCAGTATTGTGTAAAATTTTCAGAAACTTTCGACGTTCTAGTAAAAAATGTAAATTCACGCACTACACCAAAGTTTCTGTTTTTGCACCATACATAGCAAACAAGCAATCTAATCATCCTAAAGCAAAATCTTGGCACATTATTTTTATAATACAATGAATATGAACACGGGGATAATTATTTTTGAGAAACTTCCATGAAAAATTCTACATTGTTTCCATGAGCATGAACAAAAGTGTTCAAGGTCGACCCTCACTTCTCTAATGCATGACCTTCCAATCACTTCTCTTTTATAAAAAGTTTTTCGGCATAAGAGGCAAGTAATTTGTTTTGTACTTTGCATTATTTAATTTTTTTTGTTTGTTTCACCCACAACTAAAGAAAAAAACCAAAGGGAAAACATAATATACTTAGTGAAGAAAGCACACAAGCACACACGAGAATATTAACCCCACGCTATTGCTCCTCGGCAACGGTGCTAGAAAAGAGCTTGATAATCTCGAAGTGCAAGGAATCATCATAGCAATTTCAAACGGTGGAAGTGATTAGTATGGAGTGTCGTAACCACAAGGATCTAAAGGTAAGATCAATATTCTCTTAAGTCCTATCTTCCACTGATATGACTCTAGGTACACCGAGCGTTTGTTTCCATCTAAGATTTTCAGGTTTGAAAACCATTGATTACAGCACAGTGATTTGAAAAACATTGTTTCCTCTGCTTGGAGCATCCTAGTAGGATATACTGATGCGGCTAAAAGTATCAATGCAAAGTTGAATAATTTGAGAAGAGCACTTAAGAAGTGGGCCAAAAGTCTTTCTTGCTTGAGAAGAAAAATTGAGGACATCAATGCTGGAATTTTCCTTGTAGATGTGTTTGAAGAATACAGAGCATTATCTGATCTTGAATGGGACTATAGAGAGATACTCAAAGGAGAACTGTCGATTCTACTGAAAAACCAGAAAATTTACTAGATACTAAGAGGGAAGATTAAAGGAGTAAGGTTTGTTGATGAAAATACCAAATTATTTCATACAAAAGCAACAATCAACCACAAACACAATTACATTGTTGTTCCACAAAATGAAGAGTGGGTGGAGTTTACTAATCATGAGAATAATGCAGCAATCCTATGGGAAGCTTTTAAAAAGAGGATGGGAACAGCTCAGAACACAACAATGCACTTTGATCTCAGCTCACTATATGGCAATGTTGAGGACCCAAGTATGTTTGCCAAGCTATAAGAACCTTTCACTGATGATGAAATTAACCAGGTGGTTAAAGATCTACCATCAGACAAATCACAGGGCCAGATGGGTTTAACAATGAATTCTTTAAGGTAGGTTGGGATATTATTGGGCCTGATGTGAGGAGATTGATAGATGTCCTTTATAAATGAGATATTAATTTGGAGAGCATCAATACATCCTTCATCACTATTATACCTAAAATGGCAAACCCTGCAACTCCAAATGACATTAGGCCAATTTCCCTCCTCAACAGTTGCATGAAGAACATTACAAACGGGTTACAAAAGATTATTTTGAAGCTGATCCACATCAACCAGTATGGGTTCTTGCAAAACAAATCAATACATGACTGTCTTGGGTGGGCATATGAATATATACACTAATGTCACAAATCAAGAGGAGAATGTGTGGTTCTAAAATTTGACTTTGAGAAGGCCTTTGTGAAAGTGCGTTATATCAAATAGAGGGGGTGAATAGGCGATTTTTACAAATCTGTCACTGAGGAATTTCTCGGTGTGGAAATTCCTAAGTCACGAACAACTAGCAGCAGAATAAATACTCAGATGCAAGCATAACAAAGTAGTAGCACAGTCATAATGATGAAATGAAGGCAAGCACAGAGTACAAGTAGCATGTAAACATGATAAGCAGGTTGAAGACAAAGTGACTAGAGAATTAGGATTGAGGAAATTGAGAAATACTTTAGTCAAAGTCTTCAAATAGTAACGATCAAGTACTTCAACACATGAAATAGAAAATGAAGTGGTTGAGGAAATAGAACCAGTAGCTTGGTGAAGACGATGACTTGGTAGACCAGTTCCAACTTCTGTGATAGTTATGCATCTAGTTGGAGCAGCAAGGTATTTAAACCTGAGGACACACAGTCCTCACTGTATTCTCTTTGAGCTAAGGTCACACAAACCTTTCCAAATCACTTGTGGTAAGTCTTTAGGTGACTTCCAAACCTTCAGAGGCTCGGTCACTCGGTGATCCACAATTTCCTCTTGGATGCTCTAGACCTTGACGCCTAACAGTCTAGAGGATGCACCATCCTTAAAGGTAACAAGTGTCGGTTCCACACATGAATAATCTCTACATTGATGCTTAATCACTTTGGGTTTGTAGGTGTTTGGGTTTGGGTTTTCCTCACTTGGTGATTTTCGCTAAAATTCCTCGGAGGATGGGATGCTCTCAATGACAAGGGCCAGTTTCTCTCGGAGCAGCCAACCAACTAGTGGTTGTAGGGGGTGGCTATTTATAGCCTAGGGAGCAGCCCAACATGATAAGACATAAATGCACTACAATGATATGACCATTAGGTGGGTAGATATTTTGGGACAGCTGGCGCATAACACAGCAACAGTTGGAAATTTGACTATGAAATTCCTCAGGGCTATCATGTTCCTCACTTGTAGGCAATCCGCACAGGAGAATTCCTAACTACTCAGTCAGGACAAATTCCTTAGAGACGAGAAGATCTTCGGCTCTCTCACTAAAGATATTGACTGAACTATATGAGATTTGCAATGGCTTCACTAATCAGAAGGATTGGGTAGGTGTAGGATTTTGAGATGAGCATCACTTGGAAACTTTACCTTAGTTTTACCTCAACCCCCTTTAACAGTATGGTGTTTCGTATGACTCACAAAAGAGAAAATGAAACTATGAAAACAAAAGTCTTCACGCATCATAATCCTCGCAAGAATATCAAGTCTTCATGGTCACACCAATTTCTTCACTTTCAAAGTCTTTAAGAAAACCAAAGTCTTCAGCTCAAGACATTCATTTCTAGGAGTCGACTTTCATCATAAATATCAAACTCCTCATAGACTTATAGACCTATGTACACTCACAAACACATTAGTCCCTTGACCTATAAGTCTTCAATACACCAAAATCACTAAGGGGCACTAGATGAACTTACAATCTCCCCCTTTTTGGTGATTGACGACAATATAGGTTAAGTTTTCAACAGGGATAAACATATGAAGTGTAAATACTGATATTGAGGAATTTGATTGCAAGATATAGAAAAACTCCCACTGAAGATGTGCATATTAGAGGAATTTTCTTTGAATAGCAAATAAACATTGTAGAGTAGAATCATGGAGATCTCCCCATATATCTTGTCATCCATACACACATTTAACATATGATATGAAGAATTTGAAATGCATGAAGAAATATGGTGTCGAATGAAATTCAGCATGCGTGCATTAACGAATTTGAGGAAATAGCATTCAGAGAACAGAGCAAAAGTATCATACCACTATAGGACTTATGTTTACAACTCGATCAACAAACACTTCAGAATAGTGAGAGTTGTAACTTAACAAAAATACACCCATATATAGAGACCCGCTTGAAGTCTAACTCAAATATCTTCCCCTTTGTCATCGAATGACCAAAAGGGACGAAAATGAGGACTAACGCCCCTAAAGAAAATCATCATGATGACGATGGAGGAGCACCAGCGTTGTTGGGGTCGTCCATTGGAGTAGGGCCTGCCGCGGTGTCGTTCAAATCTTCGACTTCATCAGCCTCGCGCGATGAAGAATATGAACTGGCGACCAAGTGAGGAAATTTTGCTTTCTTAAATTTCTTCGAAGGTGGATGAGACCAATCAAAGTCCTGTTGGAACCCCATCTCCTTGAGATCTTCATCACCATAGAGGTGAGACAGTACGACCCAAGTGCAGTTAAAAACTTCATGCAAGTAGTAATGGTTCTTCTCCATAGTGTTTTGTGTGATTGTCATATTCTGAAGAATTGAACCAAAATGACGCTTGACCCAATTGTGGTTGTGATCGACCTTCTGATGAAGACTAAGGAGAAGCTCATGATCAGTCATCAGACGCAGAGCGGTGGCTTGAGGATATTGCTTTGAGGCATTTGTGGTAGTGTCATGTGTGGCAGAGTCGTCATTGGTGGAATATGATGCAGCTTTGCAAAATTTTCCATCCAATGGACAAGTGCCTTCATCGATGACAACATCCTAGCCCTTCTCACTAGCTGAGGAAATAGTCCTTTTGAGGACTTCAATTGGCGGAAAGTAGTTGAGATGATTTTGACAGTCAGCCTTATAGTTGATTGAAGACCTTGATCGGATGAATCTCATAATCCAGGGGCGTGAAGCTTCAATTGAAATGGTGATAGATATACATTGGCCAAAGTCCTCATGAAGAAATCGTGGTAATTGATAGGAATACCATGGAAGGTATTTAACAACAGATTCTTCATTATACCAACAATTTTTTGTCATCAGAGTTGTTGCCCTTGATTGGACAGAGGATTTTGGTCAATATTCGTATATCGTCCTGGGCACATAGAGAAATTCCTTGGTGAGGAATGTGGTCCTTGGAGCTTGGCCTGGCTTCAAAGGCTTCATCAACACTTGCATCAGATGATTTGACAGTTCGGGTTCATCATAGATGCGCCTTGATCCTTCATTGGGAGAACTGACTAGAACGACATGAAGCAATTCATAGGTCGGTGCTTTGTCGTGAGTGTTTTCAGTCATCCAGTCCAATACCCATGAATTCATATCTTCAAAGTTTCCTGTGATGTGTAGCATGGAGAAGAATTTAAGAATGAGTTATGCATTCCAATCGCAGATGTTGGTGCAGAAGTTGAGAAGCCCAATGTCATGAAGAACACTGAGGATAGGGGTGAAGCACGCAAGAGACTCCATATCCACATGAGGAATAGATCTTGCCCTTATCAAATAGCAGTGAGGAATAGAAATTCATCTGGCTGGCAGTCCAAAAACACTTGCGACGAAGTCGAGTAGAGTCGTATGGATTGCAGTCAATGAAGAAATGATGCCCAGCAAAGAAGTCATTAGCCTCTAACTTCTGCTTCTTGGTGTGAGGATTCTGTGGCTTGGGCTGAAGATTTGTAGATGATGTCTTCACAGCCTCTTGAGGCACAGCCTCTGGAGCCACAGGCTGAGGAATTTCAGGAGCAGTGTCATCAGCAGATGCCTTGGCCTTCATTTCTTCAACAGTAGCGGCTGGAACTTCTTCTGGAACAGAAGGGAGTGAAGCTTGATGTCCTTCAGAGCCCGTATGAATTTCTTCAGTTTGGACCGGGGACTGAGGAAGTTGGTGCGGAGGTTTTGTCTGAGGAGAATCGAGGTGATGACTTTCCCAAGAGTCATCATTCAGAATTGCAGTTGTTAACCCAATGTCCACATCCTCATCTTCTTCATCAATTTATTCAATGCCTGCCTCTTCAGCTGTGAACTGAGGCATGGGCAATTATATGAGAGAAGTTGAAGGGATAGTATCCAATTCAATTTCTTTATCTAACTACTATGACGTAGCAGCAGAAGGATTTTCTTCATTTGATTCACTAGGAATCACATATTCCTCACCAAAGGGAACAATCTCCTTTGATGGCATGCTTGATATTGGAACAACATCTATTGGGTTTGAATAGGAGCTTGTCAAAGTCTTTAGTTTATTTGGAGCTGAAGACTCTAAGGTTGCAGATGCTTTCCTTTTCTTCACAACAACCTTCTCTGCAACTTTGGTGTGCTTCTCTTCTGATGTAGAAGGAAGGTTGGTACTTGTCATCTGAGGTAACTTGGTAGGAGGAGCAGATGAAATTGGTTTAGTTTCTTCAGGCGCAACTAATGAAGTTGCCCTGGCATGTTCAGTGTCCTTAAGCGCAGTAGCAGATGCTTCAAGTGGCCTGGCTTGATCTTCAGGCACAACAGTGGAGGTTGCCCTCGCAGTTTCTTCAGTGGTTGGAATTTCTTTTGCAGCCCTAGTACTTTAGAAATCATCAACAACCTAATTGTCATCAGATGTTCTTGCATGTTCTTCAGTAGGCTGAGCAGCTGCTTCAGCCTGAGGAATTTCATGTTGCGTTGAAGCTACAACATTTTATGTAAATCCCTTTGCCATTTTGACGAATCTGACTTTGGCTCCTAGCCAATCTGCCCGATAAGCGTCAAATTCTTCACTGAGTGCTTTGATCCCAGTCTGCATAGTCACAAGTTCAATAGGAGTCATTTTCAGGTCATTTTTCTTCAAAAAATGCTCCTTCTTGTACTGAGGTTTCTTTAGTTGTCTGGTCTTCTCAAATTTCCATTTTTCTTCACCAATAAGGGCTGTCAACATATGACTTTGGCCAGGTGTCAGATTGAAATCAGGGATAGGAGTGTTAGGGTCCTTGTGCTAGAGATCTATGAAGTCAAGGATCAACTTTGGATCCAGTAGAAGTGGCACATCACTGCTTTTAGCTCTAGCGGCCCTTTGTTGTCTGTCTCTAATGATTTCAGCTAGTTCTTCATCATCAGCTTGGTCTTCACTAGACAGTACTTCAAAGGTAACCTGCTTCTTCTGAGAAATTGGCCTTGTGCCTGATCCAGCAACAACCTTTTTCTTCAGCAAGGTTGGGCCAGTTGAGGACTGAGGAGGAGCTGAAGAACTTGCATATGCTCCTGAAGCAATTGGTATTCTAGTGGTCCTTTGGCAAGAGGAGAGATGCGCAGGTGCCGAGGACTTTGTAGCAGTTGCTGAGGATTTTGTAGAGGGGACTGGAGCTGCTTTTGAGGAAGAAGCTTGAGGAATAGGCTGTGAGGGCTTTGAAGAGCTTGGCCATGAGGAACTGGGCTTGTGAGCAGGCTCCTTTGGCATAGCCTTCTTAGGCTTGCTAGCAGAGGCCTCAATAGCTGCAGCAGTAGAATCTTCATTGAATTTCTTCACTGCTTCTTTGGCCATTTTGGCCAACTTAGCTTGCCGCTTTGCCCATTCTTTTGGAAAATCCTCACTACGCTTGATGCTAGTGGTATCAGCTAGCTTCTTGGCCTGGTGCCAATGGAGGTCTTGGGCATCGAGGGTGTACGGCGCATTTCTTTATGTACTTAGGAGTCACATATCTGTACTCCCTCCATTCTCTTGCCCATCTCCTCTCTATCCTCTGAATGCACACTTCACCCTCATTCTTCGTCTCCTTGCCATGAACTGCTTCATCAGGTGTGTAGTACCCTGCCTAGATATCATCCGAGATCTCGAAAGAAGTATTCACTTCTGGTCTCTTGCCTCCCTTCTGATGTCTTTTGCCGTCAGCCATTTTCTTCAACTGAGGATTTTGAACAATTGAATTCTATGATGAGGTATGCAATTTTCCATCAAGTAACACTGCAAATGAGTTAAGTTGATGAGAACCTAGAGATTCAGCAGCGGACATGTGTACCTGTGAACAGAGTATAGGTGATAAGAATTTGGAGAGGTCATATGCATTCTTAGAATTTTTTTAATAGAAACAAGTTTGAGGAATTTGACCAGGGGTGTCTTGAGGAATTTCACTAAGCATTCTTTGACTTAGGTTCTAGAGTTGTATAGATTGAAAATCGACACAACTAAGGAATCTTGAAGAAAACACGGCTTAGAGAAACAAATCAAGAACGGATACAAGTGTGGTGCTTAAGAGTGTGGAAGTTGAAGAACAAACACCTTTTGAAGATTTTGTGGAAATCATCGGAATCAACAATGGCGGTAAAAATAGATTCTATTTACCCTTGAAGATGAACACAAGAACTGAAAGAAGAAGTTGAGCATCCCATCCACTCAGCTCTTCCACGCCCTAACTTGGCGGCGGAAGACAACTATGGCGGCAGTAGAGTGAAGATTTCTGCGGCCAGGGCGAGTACGACGGCGACGAGGTCGAGGCAGTGAAGCTCTTCCTCACCAGTGACAATGGAAGGTAGCGGCAGCGCTAGGTCAACGAGCTCGAGCGGGCTAAATGAGGTCGGAGGAGGGTGAGGGGTATTTATAGCCGAGGTGAAAAACCGCTCGTCGGAAGAAAATTAACGAATGTGCCCCTGATCCTTCTCATCCTAGTGACATGTGTCACCCACGTACTGTGAAGTGAAGATCTTGTTAGATCGTGGGTAAATAGAATAATCTCATCATGGGATGTTGAATGGTTTGAACAGCAAAATCCGAAAATTCAGATAAGAATATCGTTCGCAAATTCTTCAACTCACAAGGACACAGTGAAGATTTTGAATGGGTTTCAAATAGAACACACATGAAGAATTTGTGAATAGACTGGTTTGAGTTTAGCATAGAGGGGGACGGGTCCGATCACATTCACTTAGGTAAAAGTCAACTTGAAGAAATAACAATAAGTGAATGCTGTAGGGGACTGAAAACTCAAATATATATATATATATATATATATATATATATATATATATAGTCAATGAAGAACACAGTCGGAAAGAGTGAATACTTTGCGAAGTTGAAGAATTTGAACAACTGAGGAATTTCAAAAACTGAAGGAAAACTGAAATCGAAGATTTTCAACCTTTGTTGGTGGCGTGACCCACTGTATAAGAATGATGATTTCACATGCCGCGTACAATTGTCATAGGGCTCTGAGAATCAAATTCTTTGTTAATTCCTTCGCACTTAGAGGGTTAGTCTTCATTGATTGAAGAGAAACATTACTTCGTGTGTTGCACATCTAATTCATTAATTTGGATAAGTGTTAGGATGTGTGTCCTTTTCAAAGAACACTCGAAGATTCTAAGATATTTAGCTCACACCGCAACTTGCTAACTCTCTTCTCCTCCAGGGCTTTGTGAAGATATCGGCTAGTTGTTCTTTTGTCTTCACATGCTCAATAGAGATGTCGCCCTTCAACACATCATCTCGAAGAAAATGATGACGAATCTGGATGTGCTTTATCTTCGAGCGTTGAACTGGGTTATGAGCAGTCTTGATGGCACTCTCATTGTCACAGAAGAGTGGCACATTATTCACACTGATGTCATAGTCCTTGAGGGTTTGCTTCATCCATAGCAATTGAGCACAGCACGAACCAGCAACAATCTACTCAGCTTCAGCAGTAGAGAGTGATATGCAGTCACTACAAAAAAATACAATTCCATTATGATACATGTTTGTCATAGTAGGTCACGTTTTCTATCATGCATGTACATCTATGACGATTTTATGACAGAATCAAGATAGTAATACATGTGCTGTCATAGAAGTGTTCCATGACATTACCAAAATTATCATCATGGAAGTGTCCACTTCCATGACGATAAATCACGCGTAATGGAAGTGCTTTCGTCAAGGGTGACCGACATGTGGCAACCAACATAACGGGTCGCCGTTCAGCTATTGGGTTTCGTTTTGGATCCGATAACCCGTTAACAGCCCCAACCAATGGGGATTCTCCATGTGTAAAATTCTCATTTGGCGAAAAATGCACGTGTCAGCTAATCGTTGGGGGACAGATGCCATTCCTACAGTAGATGGAAGACGCCTATGATATGTCGACACGTGCCACAGCAGAATAGTGGCCCATTTTAGGTAAAAAGGTCGGCCCAACTAAAGGCCCACCTTGTTTTTTGAGACACTCGTGGGCTGGCCCGTTAACAACCTGCCATGTTTTGGGTCAAATTGAGGCCGATACTAGATCTGGCCCGTTCACAGCCTGCCATGTTTTGGGCCAAATTACAGCCTATATCGGATCAGGCCCATTACCAGGACACTGTTCTTTTGGGCCCATTCATAGCCAGGTTTCTATTTTAGCCGGTTAAATGCATGTTTACCAGTTTGGCCCGATAATACTTTCGGCCTGTTAGCAGCCCGTGGTGCATCTGGGACATTGTCGGCCCTGATTAACATTAGTCCATTTTAACGGCCCATGCAGAAACTGGGCTATTTCTTGTCCGAAGTAACTTTAGGCCTCTTAATGGCTCGTAGACTTCGTTGATAAATTTCAGCCCAACTGGCATATCTGCCTGTTAATTGCCCGTGTAACAGTTGGGCCTACTTACAGCCCGTGTTGAATCTGGCCTGCTTACAGCCCGTCTGATAATGGCCCGTGAAACTTTTGGGCCTATAGCTCGCATGGGTACCGAACTGCTTAAATCCCATAATTTTATTCGGCCAAGTAGGCCTAAGCTATATTTTGGCATGTTAACTGCTCGTCCTATTTAGGCCAAACATGGGCCTTAAGAAGTTTTGCCCTGTATTGGACCGTGAATTTTTTGGCTCAACGCTAGCCCAATCTAGTTTTTAGCCTGTTAAAAGCCCATGTATTTTCTGGGCCAGCTGGCTAGAACTTTACTCAGCCGGTTAAAGGTGGGAAAATACTATAGGTTTAGACCAGCTAATGGCCCAAGATGATTATAGGCCCACTTTTTGGCCCATATGAGTAACGGGCCCACCTGAAGACTGACAACACTAAGATCCACTAAACCTTCCGGCCTAAACTACAAAATACCGACCAAAGAATCAATCTAGACTATAAAATAAAGAAATTACATCATATTACATCCACTTGGAATCAAAGTTATCTCCCGGTGATAATAAATCACAATGTGACAGCGGATTACATACATTGGGCATCAAAGATCACCGCGAGTGCATATAAACGTGCCGACAAAAGAATATGCAAAACTGAGAGCACTTCAGAAGGCACTAGGCATGGCTAGGACGGGCCCCGCAAGCAGCCGAACAAGCTTATGAGACCTCAGTTGTGTCAATGATAGATGCCCCATCCGTAGCTATATAGCACCATAGTATGCAAGGAAGTCATGTGACATCTTCATTGCATCTTTGACTTCGAGTCGGAGCTGAGCTAAAGCAAGCCTTTCCGCTTTAAGTTGAGACTAAAGAAGTCGAACTGATTGAGGCAGCGACTGCACAGAGGTTGTCTCATAGCTGCTGGTGAGTACCTTCAACTCACTGTCTTCATCAAGACAGGAACTTTGGGTCATCTCGCTCTTCTCAAGATGGTTTGGCTCACTATCTTCCCTAAAGTTCAGCCTGGCATAAGAGACAGGACTCTAAAAGAGAAACAAGGAGACACGTAACAGGTTTCAGAATTATATAAGCAAATAAATGGATCTGTTATGCATAAGGAACATGTTTTTACGACTACAATTTAAAACTGGTAGTTGTTGCAAACATCCGATCAGATGTAAACAACAAAGTAAATGATGCCTATGCAAATCTATACTAAAACAAAGTTTGAAGGCTTGAGAAGGATGAAGTTACATTACATGTTAACACGGGCTGGACAAAGCCCTTCTCCATTTAGATGGAAGGATAATTCAATAAATTCCCCAAAGTAACTTCTTTATAAGCGTTGCCATTTTTCTACATTTTGCAAAGAGTAAATATAGATCAAATAATATTGGAAGAAGTAGAGAATAATGAAGCTTAGGTGCAGACTGATGATACAAAATCAAATAGGAATTAATTAAGTACAACGTTACAAGGCCAAAGGTGCTGACAAGAGGAATGCAGACATCAACATGTGCAATGGTATTGGCTTTATTCAATATTTTGGTAAGAGTAAATGTAGATATGATAATTTGGAGAAAGTGGTGGGCAGTGAAGATAAGATGCAGAGCGATGCAAGTACAGTAATACCACCGCTGTCTGTTATTACTTGTCGCTCAAATGGATGTATCTAGCACTATTAAGTTCTAAATACAACCAATTGATCAACAATTAATTCTATACAGAGCGAGTACATGACAACAGGTACTTACATGAGAAATACAAAACTTCATAACCATTATGTCAATTCTACATTTATCTAAGAGTAAATATAGATCTTATAATTTCAAGCAAAGGGAGGATAAAGAAACAAACATTTACAGTGATGCTACATAATCAAATAGCAATGAGTGTAAGTATTCTGACAAAGGGCAAGAGGTACTGACAAGAGTAATGAAGAGCCCAGTATTGTTGTGAGATCCTATGGTCCTTTGAGCAAGGAGATTCATCTGAAATTAGTTTTCATATAAGAGAGAAGGTAAGGCACATGCATAAATTTAAGAGTTCAAATTTTGAGTTGATATCATAGACAGTACCTGACGCTGGGCACTCAGCAGTTCTAATAGGGATTTGGCCAGTGGAGTAGGGGTAAAGTGTGGTACAGTTGGGCATGTGTTTTCTGTGGCTGCTAATCTATCTGATGTAACAGGTATCACTACCTTTTCCAAATACCTAGTTTGTACTGCTTGAGGATCTGCATTCACTCTCTTCCTTTTGGACATCTATTATGAAAGAACAACATTTGACTAGAAAAACATAGTATGACGACACATGGAATTGCTATAGAAAATGGATAGGTATGGCATATACTAATATATGGTGCTGAAACTAAGCATATGGTGTAACAAAGTAGAAGTAATGCAAGAGGTCAGAGGCAAAATATGTGTGACCAATACAACCTTGACAAGATAGAGGAAGCACCTTGAGGGGTGAATAAGATAGGCCATCCTCCACCATGCCAAGTTTGTTAGCCAGTGGATTGTTCTGCAATATTCCTCTCATGCACCCATTCTCATATTCATTTTTATAATGTTCAATACCTGACATGCATGAAAACATAAAAACAACTGAGATTATCTTTGTAATGCAGTAGTGATTCTAATCCAATACTGCCTCCCTGTAAACCTATTTGTGCTATCTCTGCAATTCTTCTGAGAGATGCCATGCATGCTGTAATTTGGTGTGTGCATTAATATAATGTGGCCTACTACTCAAAATATGAGAGCTCCAAAAGTGATGATACTTCGCATATGATATCTTCAACATATAGTAAAGAAGAACAAGTCGACATGACCTGACAGATTCGAAATATACTAAGGGAGAACAACTCGACCTGACCAGTCGACCGCAAATGTCTCTGCTACTCTTCCCAACAAGGAACATACTTATTAAAGAACAGAAGAGGATCATATTAAAGAAGAGCATAAGAGCAAGAAGATTGAAGATATTACAAGTCTTTCTATACAATGTCGGTTGCCCACCCATGATGAACCAGAGCACACAGAGAAATACTATTCCTTCTGGTCTCTCCATATGTGGCTCGCATGCATTTCGAAACTAAAGTAGGAACATTTAGCTGACCAATTAAACATCTCTCAGTGTTACTAATATCAACATCATATCAGATTTGAATTTGTACAACTAAGCTTGTTTAGCTCGATGGGTGGAGCAGTGCTATTACGACACGAACCACGTAGGCTGATCGTGGTCATCATAAAATGGGGAAACCGTAAGCATGATGAGTATAGTGTTGACCATGGCAGTGGGATGGCAGATCTGAAGCTGCAAACCGCGCAAAGGGTAGTTAGCAACTGATGTTTGCTTTGAAATAACAACTAAGATTTAGTATGGACAAGAAATTACAGTCAATAAGTGACAAAGAAATGCAATCCTGTTGTCTCTCTATATGTCGCGGCATGCATTTGGAAACTCAAGTGGGACCTTTAACTAACCAATTAAATATGTCTGTTAACTAATATCAGTATCATATCACAATCATATTTGAACAACTAAGCTTTGGAATTTTGAGTGTTGTGTTGTTTAGCTTGAAGTGTGGAGTAATGCTACTACGAAAAAAAGCACCTATGCAGATCATGGTAGAGTAGATAAAAGGGGAAAACCCTAAGCATCAATAGTAAAATCAGAAAAGTGGAACTAGCTGGACTAGTCGGTGGCGGGCATGCTTTTCGAAACGAATATAGGAACATTAGGTGACCAATTAAACATTCTCTGTTTTACTAATATGAGCATCATATCAGATTCATATTTCAACACATAAGTTTTGGAATTATGAGTGGCATGTTTTTTCACTTGATGAGTTGAGGTCTTGAGGAGCAGTGCTAGCACGACACGAAGCACCTACGATGATGGTAGTGAATATAAAGGGGGGAAACCATAAGCTTTACGAGTATAGTGACAGCACCATGGCGGATCTGAAGGTGCAAACCGGACAAAGATACTTCGCAACTAATGTTTGCTTTCAACTAGGCACTACAATTTGGTACAGACAAGAAAAGTACAGTAAACAATTTCCGATCTATTTTCCAGGTGAGATCAATAACTTAAGTACATATGGAAGAGTACCACCTCTCTTGCGACGTCGTGTAGGCCCCTGTTGATACTTTGAGGGTGCTACACGTTCGATGACTATCGGTGGTGGGGAAGAAGACTTTAGACGACAGACGGCCGGGTTGGGGGATAAATCCTGTTGCCGTGGATGAGGCGGTCGTACGAGCGGCAACGACAAGGTGGACGACAGCTCTAATGAAGCGACAGGACGCAATGAAAGGATCCTGGTCCGTCGCCGTGAATGAGAGTGTCCATCTCTTTCAGTGGACGACGGGGTAGGGGTAGCGGCTCCTGCAAGTTGGAGGATGGGGTGGCGGACAGAGGAGGCTGGCCGCAGTTCGGAGGTTGTTGTGGCGCCGATGGTGTATGAATGGGGAAATGGAGGGGGAGGGGGATCTCAAAATTTTGTACGCGCTTTTCTGAAATGTGCGAAAGTTACAAACTTATCCCTTGTTTAAAATATCAGTCATCACGTCGGTTGGGGATAGGACGGTAATCTCGCTTCTCCCAAATATTTGCCGGTAGCGATTTTGGGCAAGGAGAGCGTGTTTTGCACCCCACGTTTGGTGCACACGGTGTATGAACAGGGCTGATAGGTAGGGCGGTTGTGTCAAGTCTAAGGGAAGTTAGACATCACCCCCTATTTAAACTATTTGCCTACATCAATTTCGGACTAGGAGAGTTATTGTTTTGCCGCCCACCGTGTATGAATGGGGAAATGTAGGGAGAGACACATGTCTTTCGGTGGATGCCACATGTTTTGGCGCCCACTTTTGGCGCCCATCGTGTCTGAATGGGCTCAGAGGCGGTCGTGTCTCGTCTGATTGAAGTTACTAGTCTACCCATATCGACAGCAGTGTAAATCCGGTCGATAAGCATGTCAAGTGTCATGGGTAGACACTAATTTCCATCTCACAAACACTTGCTTCGGGTGGCCCAGAAATGATAGTGGGTGTTTATCCGCTTCATTCAAAACATGGGGGAATTAGCATTCACGTTTGCCCCGAGGCCTGGCAACTAAATTCATATCCAATTTGTATTCAATTATGAATATCCATAGATAATTTTATGTTTATTTATTTATTTCTTCAAAACCACGATAAAGATTTATTCCACCTTTATATATGATTATGATTTATAAATGCCATGATCTTTGAATTTAGTAGGTTGGGTACACTTTGAGTCAAACAGTTATGTCATCCAATACAATATGATCACACGAAAAACAGTTCACCTTATGTCAATCATACAAGTACTCAGGATTACCTTGCCTAAAAAATTCGAATCATTACAACACATGGACAACATAGGGGGTCATACAACATAATCCATTCAGAGACATGACACAACATGCAAGTACAATAATCTGATGAAAATTTCAACTGGTATCTAAAGAAGAACTAGGATTACCCTGGGCTTCTAATAGCAGAAACAGCAAGACCTCCTTCGTCTTCAAATGTAACATTCTTACTTCCTCCAATTCTTGGGTTGCTTGCATAATTCGTGCAACTAATTGCATAATTTCCAGCCTCAATATCAAGATTACCTCGTTCATGGTAGCCACACTATCTCTTTCTGCCTCTAGTAGAGCCTCAAGAACTATAATATCTGTGCTTAGATTGCTCTCCAGCGGTGTTGCCTCTAAACTTCTCTCATCTGATAACATAGATAGCGCACTGCTTCCACGAATAGATTCTGAGGTTGTACATTGTGTCCTAGTGTGAACGGCATCCTGAAAGGTTTCCGCTGGACATAAGTAAGAGATAGTTATCGCATGATCCAGGCAATAAGCTTACATGGTAAACGACATACGAAGTATTACCGAGCATGGAAAGCTATATTTAAATGGTTCGAAGCAGCATCACCCGAAAATAAATCAAAATGGTAAGATGAAACTAGGGACGTAAGTGGCAAATAAACGACATCTGCCAGTCCCATCTAGTTAGTTTTGGCTAGCTCCCTAGTTCATTTTCCTCAAAAAACAAAAACTCTTTTGAACTATCATACCACTAGTGGACTTTAATCAGGATTAAATGGGACCCAGTTGACATCCCTAGTTGAAAGGGAGTGTACCACCACTATATTTAAGTTGCCAAGGCATCTAAGCAGTTGAAATAATCTGAGAAAGCACTTGACAGTGTCGCCTCATATAAACTACGAAGACAGTCTTGTAATGAAGTTCATAGGAAAAGTTAAGTACTGAAATGAACTAGGCATTCATTTCTTTACGATAGTACAATAGGCACTACTAACATATTGGCCAACTCAGGTATAGCATAACAAGTAATAAACCAGCATTTGAATCAAGCCATACAGCAAAGCAGACAATTGAACTATTTGTAATTCTGTAGGATTACATGTTGAGGTCACAAGCCAAGAAAGTAGCCCACACGTATTACATTTCACATGTAATAAAGCACACATGCTTACCATATGTTGCTGTGAAGCCTCGCTGCTGTAGGATTACATGTTGAGGTCACAAGCCAAGATCAGCATCCCGTGGTTGCAAATCTAGTTGTTGTAGTTTATTCTGCACCCTCTATTTAGGTAAAATTAATTTTAATCGCATGCACTGGTTCGAATTGATCATCAATGGTTGATCTAAACTAATGAAAGAAGGGTGTGTGCTTACATGACAATACATGTGCTTCACTCTATTTTTATACTTGTTCGAGGTGCCAGCCCCAAAAGAACAAATATTTTGCTTGATGGGGTTGGCAGCTCCATAATTAATAGAAGCATCAAATTAGCCATGCAACTTGGGAAGATCAGGAACACACAAAAAAGTAATGAACAGAGGCTCGGAGTAGTGATGTAATAGCTAGCAACAGAAAAGGTAGGGTATAACAAACAAAAAGCATCTGAATCACATGCTAGTTTGCCGATGTGTAATTAAGCATAGAGAACATGAAGCAGTCTGATGGAACCAACATGTGACATCAGAACAACACCACTATCATAAATATAGCATGCAAGAAGTAAAATAGTGGGCAGTGATATCTAGGAAGTACAATAATACTTAGGACAAAACTAAAGCATTGTAACTATATGTGCATTGGTTTGTAATTTAGCACATGTAACATGTTCAGTGCCAGAAGTATGGCCCTACAGGTGCAAGCAGAATAACACGTCTCATGAAAAATTGAATGATCCCTTGAAGAAATTCAAAGTGTGGTGCTTATGCTAAGAAAGTGAACATAGGCGCTGGCCATTGGATAATAGTACCTAATTGTCAGCGTATGGGTATCGTTGCCATACTTGATAGCTAAGGATCATCGACGGTGCTCGTCTTGTGGTTGAATTTGGGCCAGCTGTCGCCATTGCTGAAGCGGCTCGGGTGCTTTGGTTGCGGCACATGTCGACATACAAGAAAGCTCATCTATGTTAAGTGAACAGTTGCACGATAAAGAAGAGAAAAACCGAAGGAGTACAAATCAAAATAACTTGATGAGGCTACAGCATCAGTAAAGCACGACCGGTGGAGTTGAATATGGCGTCTATGGAGCGGGTCCAGTGTTGTGGACGAAGGCTTCGTTGGGCACGGTGTACAGTGCTGTCCGTGAGGTGGTTCTGTTGCAGCGGACTAGGCCTCGTATAAAGGTCCAGCTATGGGACGAATGAGGGAGTCAGTGAAGGGCCTACATTGTGGTGGACGAGGGCTCCGGTTAAGCAGATACGGTGTGGTGGACCATGATGGCGGTCAAGAGATCTGGAGCGGTGGACAAGCCAGTCGCTGAAGCGGCTCTGTTGAAGTGGTGAGTTGGCACTTGGGGATTCCAAGGTGCGGAAGGTAGATCCGGTGGGGTGTGAGGTCCACCACTGCGGCGAAGGACTATATTTGGCGGCTTGCCATGGTTGCGGGGGAGGGAAGGGGAGGGGCTCGGGGAAGAATGTTTTTTTTACTATGTACTACACGGCAACAGCCTCACATCCCTTTATTCATCAAATACAAAGAAAGAGTCCACTGTACAATAAAGAAAACAAAACAAAATACTTACAAAGTTGATTAAGGGAGAGAGGCTACCCAAGCTAACATGCTATATCTATATTTACATTTGATTCTATGAGCTAACAAAGAGAGGTCATGCACAAATTTCCTCCTCCATGATCTAAAGCTAGGTGTCTCATTTCTGAATATCTTCCCATTACTTTGTGTCCAGATATTCCAAGCTGCAGTCAAAACCACCTCAGAGCAGAAAGGTTTATTGAATTCCATCCTAGAAGCTGAGGCCATCATGAAAGTGGACTATTTATGTAGGTCCTGCCAAGAAATCCCAAGATAATTCCAAACTCTTTCACTGAAATTGCAAGAGAAGTAAAGGTTGACTCTGTCTTCATGTAGGGAAGACTAGCAAAGAACACAAGTATCATATTGGTCATTCAATGTCTCCGTTGTATCATGTCCCTTGTGTTAAGAGGATCTGAGGGAGTCCGGGATTAGGGGTCTCCGGACAGCCGGACTATATCCTTTGGACTATGAAGATACAAGATTGAAGACTTCGTCTCGTGTCCGGATGGGACTCTACTTGGCGTGGAAGGCAAGCTAGGCAATACGGATATGTATATCTCCTCCTTTGTAACTGACCTTGTGTAACCCTAGCCCCATCCGGTGTCTATATAAACCGGAGGGTTTTAGTCTGAAGGACAACATACAATCAGACCATAGGCTAGCTTCTAGGGTTTAGCCTCCCCGATATCGTGGTAGATCAACTCTTGGAATACTCATATCATCAAAAATAAATCAAGCAGGACGTAGGGTTTTACCTCCATCAAGAGGGCCCGAACCTAGGTAAAACATCGTGTCCCCTGCCTCCTGTTACCATCCGCCTTAGATGCACAGTTCGGGACCCCCTACCCGAGATCCGCCGGTTTTGACACCGATAGGATCCATCAATAGAAGCCGCCCAAAAACCTTTATCTTGAGTGTACAGGAGCATTTCCATATCCACTTGAAGATTGGGTCAATCACCAAATGAGAGAAGGTGAAATCATATTAGAGCTTAGACTGAAACTCCCCTGATTTAGATGGCCATTTCCAAATATCCTTCTCATGAGAATCCAGACTGATAGGTTGCAGCAAAGTTTGAAGCTGGATTAGTTCCAGATATGCTTTCGAAGACAATGGGAGGTGGAAACCCTCAACCACCGATTGGAAATCTAGGAAATCCTTGACAGTTGTCATATCATCGATGGCAAATGAATGAAGCCTAGGGAAACAATCTCTAAGGGCAATCAACCTATTATCAATTTGCCATTGATCAAGCCAGAACAACACTATGTTCCCTGCATGCACCTGTCGAGTGGCTAACATGCAAAATTTGTCATACAGTTTCAACACATCACGCCACCAAAATGACCCACAAAGCTGAGTAACTTGTGGAGCTGATGAGTGATAATAAGTATCGCAGATAAGATTAACCCATGGAACATCTATTTTGTTGAAGAACTTGAACAAGTGCTTGATTAGAAGGGCTTCATTCTGCATCCCCAAATGAATAACTCCAAGGCCACCATACTTCTTTGGTCTACAGACCAAATCCCATGAAGCTAAAGATTGTCTAGGGGTTTCAGTATTTCCTCTCCAAAGACACTGCCTCTCTATCCTTTCAATTTGCTTGAGAATACCCTATGGTATAGATAAAGAGCAGAGGAAGTATATGTGCATGAATGTGAGAACAGACTGAAGGAGCTGTAGTCTACTGCCCTAATTGAGCGGACAAGAAGATGCAGATAATCTTCTTTCAAAGCGATGAACGAGTGGCATCAGATCATAAATAGTTCGTCTGGAGGTACCCATTGGTAATCCCAGGTATGTGAAGGGCATCAAGCCAACAAAACACCCTAACGTAGCAGCAATTCTAACTCCTTCTTCCTCAGACATGTTCATTGGGATCAGAGAGGATTTACTGAAATTGACAAGCAAACCCATGGAGTCTGCAAAATTCTGCAGCAGTTCTTTGAGTGCAATTAATTGGCTGTCGATGGTAGGCAAAACAATCAGGGTGTCATCAGCGTATTGGACTATGGGGTAATCATTAGACCGTGTTGGGAATGGCATGGTAAGGATATTACGGTTGCACATGTCATTCACCAGAGATTGCAAGAGATCAACTGCGATTACAAACAGCAGAGGTGATAAAGGGTCACCTTGACGAACACCACTTTTACACTTAAAATGGTAACCTGGGACCCCATTTACAAGGACCAAAGAGGAACCAGGTGAAAGCAAGTTTCCGTCGGTGGGAAACGACACCTATGGGGTCACTGGGATCCCTTCTACGGTTGGTGGGCGCGGGGTTGTGCAAAGAGCGGGTCTCGCGGTTAGCACGCAAATCGTTTACCCAGGTTCGGGCAGCGGAGACGCGTAAAACCCTAGTCCTGGTTTGATGTATATTTGAGTGTTCTTGAGTTCTTGTACTAGCTATGGTGTGTGTCTAGTTTCCAGGATCTGAATCCCCCTCCAGTATGCCTCGGGCCTCCTTTTATAGACAAAAGCGGTCGCCACAGTGGCACACAGGAGGTGGAAAGGTGCATCGCGGTTGAGTCTATCCTATGGCAGCATCGGACAACCGCAAATAATGCACTACCGATGTTCCCCTCTTGCTTTATCAGGGGGCAAGGAAGCTCATCCCAGCTGTCGCCGCCTCGCCTGGCTCTGACGCGTGTCTGAGCTGACAAGGTGTTGTAGTGCCATGCTGGCTGGCTGCTGGGCTGGCATGATGGGGGAGGCTTCACGAAGATCTGCATGCCACCACGCAGGTGCTTGCTGGGTCGGTGCGGAGGCCGCACGGTGCCACGCAGGTGCCCCCCAACTGGTTGAGCTACAGCTGCATGGGAGCAGCGATGGAGTCTTGGCAGATGTGGGCCTGGCTGCGGCTCCACAGAGGTCCTCGGCAAGGGTCTTGCCGAGGGCCCGGCAAGGGTCTTGCCGTGGCACCGCGGTCGTCCCCGCCAAGGATCTTGCCGGGGGTCTCGTGGATTTCCTTGGCAGGGATCTCGCCAAGGATCGTCCTCTTCTGGTTCTCATCCGATCTTGCGTATTTATGATCGTACAAAGATCTGCATGCCACCATGGAGGTGCCTCCCGAGCCTTGGTTTTGATGTGGCTAATGGCGTCCGTAACCCCTAGGCTCAAGGGTGGCGCGCTCTGTTGGCGCTAGGCAAGTTGCCCCGGCAAGGATCTTGTCGGGGCTACGGAAGCCCCCCCCCCCCGACAAGAGTTGATGTCTACTACACAACCTTCTTCTTGTAGACGTTGTTGGGCCTCCAAGTGTAGAGGTTTGTAGGAAAGTAGCAAATTTCCCTCAAGTGGATGATCTAAGGTTTATCAATCCGTGGGAGGCGTAAGATGAAAATGGTCTCTCACAAACAACCCTGCAACCAAATAACAAAGAGTCTCTTGTGTCCCCAACAGACCCAATACAATGTTAAATTGTATAGGTGCACTAGTTTGGCGAAGAGATGGTGATACAAGTGCAATATTATAACGCCCTCAATGCGGCTATATCTCCCATGTATCGAAGCACAACTTAGAGGCATAACCGCAATGAAAGCAATGTCGCAAGTGAGGTAATCTTCACACAAACCTTGTAATACATAAGGGAAAGAGATACATAGTTGGCTTACAATCGCCACTTCACACAATAAATGAATATAACATTACATCATCCAGATACACACAAGGTCCGACTACAGAACCAAAATAAAAGAAGACTATCCCAAAAGCTACACAGATCCCCGTTCGTCCCAACTGGGCTCCACTACTGATCAACTAGAAACGGAAACAACATAACGAACACGATCTTCATCGAGCTCCTCCTTGAGCTTGGTTGCATCACCTCCACGGTTCAACGGCACCTGCAAGCTGGTTTTGGAAGTATCTGTGAGTCACGGGGACTCAGCAATCTCACACCCTTGCGATCAAGACTATTTAAGCTTATAGGAAGGGTAAAAGGCATGATGTGGAGCTGCAGCAAGCGACTAGCATATATGGTGGCTAACATATGCAAATGAGAGCAAGAAGAGAAGGCGAAGCACAGTCGAGAATCTATGATCAAGAAGTGATCCTAGAACAACCTACGTCAAACATAACTCCATCACGGTGACACACAAGGTTGATACATTTTAATTAAGATAAGTTTCAGGTTTTCTACAAATGGACATTAACAAATTCCCATCTGCCCATAACCGCGGGCATGGCTTTCGAATGTTCAAATCCCTGCAGGGGTGTCCCAACTTAGCCCATGACAAGCTCTCACGGTCAACGAAGGATATTCCTTCTCCCAAGACAATCCGATCAGACTCGGCATCCCGGTTACAAGACATCCTCGACCATGGTAAAACAAGTCCAGCAACACTGTCTGAATGTGCCGACAAATCCCGATAGGAGCTGCACATATCTCGTTCTCAGGGCACACTCAGATGAGCCAGACGTCGGGTAGGCTAGCCCAGAGTTGCCCCTGGTAGCCTCGGACATCGCTCAGTTGGACCAGCACTTAGAGAAGCACTGGCCCCGGGTGGTTAAAATAAAGATGACCCTTGAGCCGGCCGACCCAAGGGAAAGAAAAGGCTAGGTGGAAAATGGTAAAACCAATGTTGGGCCTTGTTGGAGGAGTTTTATTCAAGGCGAACTGTCAAGGGGTTCCCATTATAATCCAACCGTGTTAGGAACGTAAAACCCGGAAACATAACACCGATATGAGGAAACTAGGGCGGCAAGAGTGGAACAAAACACCTGGCATAAGGCCGAGCCTTCCACCCTTTACTAAGTATATAGATGCATTAATTAGATAAGAGATATTGTGATATCCCAACAAAATATCTATGCTCCAACAAGGAACAAACTCCAATCTTCACCTGCAACTAACAACGCTATAAGAGGGGCTCAGCAAAGCGGTAACATAGCCAAACAACGGTTTGCTAGGACAAGGTGGGTTAGAGGATTGGCTTAACAATATGTGAGGCATGATAAGCAAGTGGTAGGTAGCACAGCATAGGCATAGCAAAAGAGCGAGTAACTAGCAAGCAAAGATAGAAGTGATTTCGAGGGTGTGGTCATCTTGCCTAAGATCCCGCAAGGAAGTAGAACGAGTCCATGAAGAAGACAAACGGACGTAGCCAACATATCCTCACAAATGCAACGTTACCGGATCCAACCCGAAGAAGCAACACCGGAAAGAAGCAAACAACATAGTAAACAACCATCACATAAACATGGCATGATGCATAAGCAAGTGTGATGCATGTCCGGTTTAATGATACATGACATGGCAAAGTGCACAAACCATCCTACAAATTAAGTGGAGCTCAACATGCAACTCCGTTGCATATTGGCGAAACACCATGTTCAAGTTATTTAGTTCGATCTCGTTTGTGTACCCAACAATATTAAATGTTGTTAGCATGGCAAGAGGTGAAGCATAATGAAACTATCTTACTAGGCAAGTTTAAATGAGGCCGGAACAACAAAACAACAAGTCCGGAGAATCCTCATGTGCATATTTTGGTTATGGTACTGTTCTGCCCTAAGCAATATTTGAGAGTTGTTAAACATGCAAGGTGAAAATCACCATGTTAAACTAGGCATTTTTCTACCCCATTTACATATAAAGATTATTAAATTTGGAGCTACGGTTAAATAGTTATGAAATAAAGCATTTTAGCATGGCAAGGGCAAAATTTAAACAAACAACATTTTAAGCATTTCAAACGTGCATGAAAGTTGGATATTATTAAACTAGACAAAATTCTAAGCAACTTTCATGTATAATTTATTTAGACCCGATGCATGGTTGTGAAGTTATTAAATGCATGAAGTTTAGGGGCTAAACTGGAAAACCGTTGTCTCAGGAAAAATTGCTAAAATCGCAGCGCAGGGAAAAAATACTACAGGCCGAAATCTGAAAAGAGGTCCAACAGACCAGGATAAAAAAAGGGGGCGCTGGTGGTGGCCTCTCCATGGGCTTGGCCCAGTCGAGAAGGACGTAGGCCGGCGTAGTCCAAGGCATGGCCGAGTGACCAGGTCAACGGGCATCGGCGCGACATGCTCGCTCATCTCCTTGCCTGGAGGCAGAGCAACAGTGACAGAGGGTTCAGGGAATGGCAGCGGGGCATGGCAAAGTCGGAGGGCACCAGATCGAGTGGAGGCGGAGGTCTGCTCGGTTCGGAGGAAAAGGGACGTGCAAAGAATCTTCCCGATGAGACAGGGACTTGGCATGGGCTCAACGGGGTCCCTGCAGAGGCATCTCCTCAGCGATGCAGGATGGGCACAGAGCAGGCAAGACGACGGCGAGGTTTAGCGAGGGCGCATCACAGGTGAGGCTCCAGGCGACGGTCGACGAATCTAGACATAGACGAAGATGAGGCAGCTGGGTCTCGTGGTTGGCGGCGCTGAAGTCCACCGGGCGGCCATGAATGGGACCTGCAAAGAACCATGGCTGTAGGGTGAGGGAGAGGAATGAGGGGAATTGAGAGAAAACAAGGAAAAGGAGAGGAACGAGGTCACCAACAGCGATGTTCGGGCCAAGGCAGGAGAAGGAGAGCCGGGGAGGTCCTGGTGCTCGCTGGAGATTGAAGCAACGGGGATGAGCTGCTCATGATTCCCACTGGATCGAGCAGAGGAATTGGCCTCGGCGCCTGCGGGCACAGGGACGAGGAGGCGGGCACGCGCGGGAGGAGGAGGACGGGAACATTGTCGAGCACGGGAGGCCGGCGCTGGGTCCACCGGCGGCGACGGTGCCACAGAGGGAGGAGCAAACAGGAGGAGCTCCCTCTCGATCCCAGATCGAGCAAGCAGGGAGGCTCTCGGGCACGAGCACGCTGGAGCGAGGGGTGCAGGGTTGCGGTTGCTGGTTGGATCAGGGGAATAAATGAGGAGGGCGGCTGGTTGGTCCGACATTGAAAACAAGGAGAGTGGCGGCGGCGTGGGGATGGGATGGATGGGACAAGGTCCCTAGAATTTAGGGTTAGGGGCTATATATAACATGTAGGTGAAAGGAGAAGGATTTGGATCATCGGATCAAAATCCGATGGAAGAGAATAAATATGCTAAGGAGTCCAATAAATAAAACGACGAAATTTTGTAGATGTTCAGGGATGTTCCGGACCCAACGGTGATGACTATCCGGGTCGGGTCCAGGACAGCTTTCAGACACACACTCGAGGTTCGATGCACTGATGCAAAAAGGGGGGGTCAGGTGGTTAGGAGGGGCTTCAGGGTGCTCCGATAACAGTCGGACGGCTTCGGATGTGAGGAGGGTTAGGTTGGACCTAGTGGGCTGTGTAAAAGAGTTGGGCTGAGAGGATAGAAGAGAAAACAACCCGGCAATGGTTTTCGGAGACCTAAAACGTCCGACGTTTTGACCGGCTATATTGCCGCTATAGTTATCCGTTGGGGTGTCAAGCAAACTCCGAATGCGATGAAACTTGGCAAACGGCCGACCTACAACAAAACAACACCGCATTCCAACTTTCAACCCATTCCGAGAAAATTTTCCGGCCACTTATAAAATAATATTTCGGACGTGCCGCGGGCGCTTGCAAGTGTGTCTGCGCTCAGAACGAACAACGGACGGAACGAGGAGACCGGGACGGATGCAAGTTTCAAAACCATAATGATGCAATTCACATGATGACATGACAAGATGCGACACGCAAGCAAATGACAAGGCAACAACAGCGAATAACTAAAAGACACCTGGCGCAACAGTCTCGGGGCATCACAACACTCCACCACTACGAGAGGATCTCGTCCCGAGATCTAGAATGGCACCGGAGGGAACAAAAAATGGAAGAGAAAGAGAAGAGGTAAAACTAAGTTGCTTCTTTGACAAACGAGTGAAACCAAAGAACCTTGAAAAGGTTAAGCCATTTCGAGAAAAGAATACAACGGAGATGAACGAAGTTGAAACACTCCATTAGAAAAAGTAACAAGGAACATTACGGGAACCTTGTAGGTTGAAAAGCATAAGAGAGAGGGTTGCAATGGACGGGAAGTACATGTAAGCACTCCGGTTGAAACGAGATGCAAGACTTGATAAGATGAAAAGGACATGAGCAAAGGGGCACAATACTCCAGTTAAATGGGTAAGCATGAAAAGAACACGATCCTGACAAGAACAACAAGAAGGGTAGAAGAGAGCAACATCACAAATGCCTCCGGAAGAAAAGAGAGAATGGAATGCACGAAGTAGAAAACAAGATCTTGGCAGATCACGCTTACAACAAAGGCTAGAACGGAGTTGTTGGATTATCAACAACTAAAAGGATAAGCTTGATAAGCTTGAGGTGACAACTTGCCACTCACGTAAAAGATTTGATTGGATTGATATTACAAGGAGATGAGAAACTATTTCACCAGGAGGATAAATGAAGAACTTGGGTCATTTATGGGCACCAGAAATAGCCACAGTCCCTAGGGATGGCTTTAGGTGAAATATATATAACCGAAGATAACTCCAACGAAGAGGTTGATGGATTTAAAATACCCCATTCTTAACAACCTGTGAATCATGAAACATGAACTCAAATTATCAAGAATGACATAATACCACCTCCAATGATCTGGAAGAAAGAATTTCACTCCGGAATGCAAGATGAAGAATGCTTGAGCTCCTTCGAAAAGAATCTTGATGAACACTTCAAGAAGGAATTAAATCCTTGATGAACCATCATGTAGAACCTTGATGAAGAACTCCGTTAAACAAAAGAATGATCAAACGGAAGGAAAGAGAAGTTGAAAACACAAGGTGAATCCTTGTACCGATTTAGATGAATCTTCGTGGTAAAATAATTGAAAAAGGTTGGAACTCCGAGAAAAAGAGAAGATAAAAACAATTGAAACCGAGAATTTGATGGACCTCCAGAATAATGAATTAATCATTTGAGTGAATCAAGAATAAGAATTATTTTATGCTCATCCTTCACCAATTTAAATTGATGACAAGCAACAGATTTGGCATACTACTTATTCTCATAGAAAGGATTAAGATAGATATAGCGTCAACTTGGGAAGGTCTTCAATGAACCGCCGGTAGTTTTGGAACAACGAATGAATTGATATGATAACAGCGGAAGAGAATCCTGGAAGAACCACTATAAGAATTGAACAACGAATGAAGTAAAAGGATGAATCACCGGTAAGAATTTGAAAACGAACAAAGATACTTGGGGAAATTTAGATACAAGAGAATGAAGAGATCACGAGCTGATTAGATAATACTTGAACGAAGCACCGGTAAGATTTGGAGAACAATAGCTGAAAGCTGGAATGAATAATATTTGAAAAGATGGCCTTCGGAGTAAAGAAATGGAAACAACTCATGAAATGCTCCGGATAGGTGAAAAGAATACTCACAATCAAAAAAATTATGAGAGGATGGCAGCAAGCTAGAATCACGAATCTTGAAGAGAATGGTGCAAGATTTAAAGGAATAATTGTTCTTCGGTCTTCAAATGTTGAGAATGACGATGAGAGACACCACCATGAATTGTTGAGACACTCCAGAATGGAAAATTAGAAAGGTTGAACCAACGATGAAAAGAATTTGAAAGATCTTGGAGAAAGGCACTTGACTGATGAAAATTCGTTCTTACGTCAAACTTTAGAAAAGAATTTGAGAAGCTCCAGAAAAATAAGAAGAGTCAGTTAAGATCCTGGGAAAAGACCTGTGGGTTAGGGCCCACTCAAAAGATACACCGTTGAACAATTTAAAAGAGAGAATGCACCAGTTGACTTAAATGGCTTGAATGAGATAACAATCTCGAGATATCTTGAATGGATTGATAATGGAAACGTGAACCCTCTGAGATGTCTTCGGCACTCCGGAACAAAAGAACAGCGAGAGGTGAATGATTACGAGGTGCACCCGCATGAAAGGACATTTGAACCGAGGAAAGGATATGGTCAACACCAAAACTTGAATTGAATCCACCTAAGAAAAAAAGAATGAATAGTGATGAACTTGAGGCTCCGTTAGTATCTTCCTGAGAATCACCAGATTAGAATATTGACGGAAAAGAATGGATGGACTTCACATCCATAAGATGAATACTCTATTAAGAGATCTGAGTCCCTAAAGAAACAAGGGTGGGAGCGTGGGAAAATAAAGACAACTTGGGATGGATGAAACGAACACTGTTGAGAAAGCTGAGATTGAATCTTGTGGATGTTGAGAATGAACGAATCCGGTTAAAGAGAAAACACACCGGTTGAAAAGGGTTGACATGACCATCTCAATGATCAAGAAGGGTTAGTATTCACATCGGAGTATGGGAACACCATTTATGCTAGGTATGGAATCAATATTTGACTTTGAAGCAACTCGAATACCACACATGAAGACAAAAACAAAGGATTGGCTTGCAGAATAAGCCATAACAAACATATGATAGAGATTTCGTCCGAAGTTTTCATGGTGGGGCCTACACGGGCTCGATCGTACAACACCATCATGTACAAGGCAGCACACATGACATACGAAGCGTCCCCAAGTTGGCATAGCCAAGGACTCTTTAAGACACAACGAGACCACTGTAAAACCAACCGTGGATAGGCGGACCACTAGATGTCGAACCCCAAGTTCATATCATACATCTGTCGGAAAGATATCCTAAGAGCTACTTGAATTCCCACTTATAAACTCCCGAAACTTTCTGGTTATGCAATCAGGTGTTGGGGATACATGGGAAGCATAATATCTCACCCAAAACTAGCAAATCCTACATCCAGTTGTATCCATCCTTCAACACATAACCAAGAAACCTTCGGAAATCGTTTACCTCAACCTTCGAAAAGCATCCGTTATACGAGTTATGGCAATACTCCCGAACTACCGCCCAGGTACTGGGTGGCGTCGAGGTTATCTTACCAACAACTGCATAAAAGAGATTTTCGATGTCGGCGAACTCAGGTATTCCAAAACTGCAATGATAAAATTGTGACGACAACACCTCAGAGCTCAACTCCCCGAGACACTGCCACAACCCCTAAATGTCAGGAGGCACCCAGAACAATGTTCTCATCACAAAACCATCGGAATGATTCCAAGATACCCGCGTGATCCTAAAAAAATTAGTGAAATTTGAGAAGAGAAGAGTCAAAACTCTACGTCAGGGTGCCTCACCAGAGCGACGAAGGGACTGAGGAGTAAAAAGAATCCTACTCTCTGATATATATAATCCTAAATGACTCAAAACGTTTTTCTAGACTCAACAACGCCAGCGATTCGATCAAGCAGGGGGGCTCCTAAGTCGGGGAAGGCTCTTATACCAACTTATAACACCCTCAATGCGGCTATATCTCCCACGTGTCGAAGCACGACTTAGAGGCATAACCGCATTGAAAGCAATGTCGCAAGTGAGGTAATCTTCACACAACCCATGTAATACATAAGGGAAAGAGATACATAGTTGGCTTACAATTGCCACATCACACAATACATGAATATAACATTACATCATCCAGATACACACAAGGTCCATCTATGGAACCAAATAAAATAAGACTACCCCAAAAGCTACACAGATCCCCGATCATCCCAACTGGGCTTCACTACTGATCAACTGGAAATGGAAACAACATAACAAACACAATCTTCATCGAGCTCCTCCTTGAGCTTGGTTGCGTCACCTGCACGGTTCAACGGCACCTCCAAGCTGGTTTTGGAAGTATCTGTGAGTCACGGGGACTCGGCAATCTCACACCCTCGCGATCAAGACTATTTAAGCTTATAGGAAGGGTAAAAGGCATGATGTGGAGCTGCAGCAAGCGACTATCATATATGGTGGCTAACATACGCAAATGAGAGCGAGAAGAGAAGGCAAAGCGCGGTCGAGAAACTATGATCAAGATGTGATCCTAGAACAACCTATGTCAAACATAACTCCAACACCGTGTTCACTTCCCGGACTCCGCCGGAAAGAGACCATCAAAGTGACACACAAGGTTGATACATTTTAATTAAGATAAGTTTCAGGTTTTCTACAAATGGACATTAACAAATTCCAATCTGCCCATAACCGCGGGCATGGCTTTCGAATGTTCAAATCCCTGCAGGGGTGTCCCAACTTAGCCCATGACAAGCTCTCACGGTCAACGAAGGATATTCCTTCGCCCAAGACAATCCGATCAGACTCGGCATCCCGGTTACAAGACATCCTCGACCATGGTAAAACAAGTCCAGCAACACCGCCCGAATGTGGCGACAAATCCCGATAGGAGCTGCACATATCTCGTTCTTAGGGCACACTCAGATGAGCCAGACGTCGGGTAGGCCAGCCGAGAGTTGCCCCTGGTAGCCTCGGACATCGCTCAGTTGGACCAGCACTTAGAGAAGCACTTGCCCGGGGGTGTTAAAATAAAGATGACCCTTGAGCCAGCCGACCCAAGGGAAAGAAAAGGCTAGGTGGCAAATGGTAAAACCAATGTTGGGCCTTGCTGGAGGAGTTTTATTCAAGGCGAACTGTCAAGGGGTTCCCATTATAACCCAACCGTGTAAGGAACGCAAAATTCGGGAACATAACACCGATATGACGGAAACTAGGGCGGCAAAAGTGGAACAAAACACCAAGCATAAGGCCGAGCCTTCCACCCTTTACCAAGTATATAGATGCATTAATTAAATAAGAGATATAGTGATATCCCAAAAAAATAGCCATGTTCCAACAAGGAACAAACTCCAATCTTCACATGCAACTAACAACGCTATAAGAGGGGCTGAGCAAAGCGGTAACGTAGCCAAACAAAGGTTTTCTAGGACAAGGTGGGTTAGAGGCTTGGCTTAACAATATGGGAGGCATGATAAGAAAGTGGTAGGTATCGCATCATAGGCATAGCAAAAAAGCGAGCAACTAGCAAGCAAAGATAGAAGTGATTTCGAGGGTATGGTCATCTTGCCTGTGATCCCGCAAGGAAGAAGAACGAGTCCATGAAGAAGACAAACGGGCGTAGCCAACGGATCCTCACAAACGCAACGTTACCGGATCCAACCCGAAGAAGCAACAACGGAAAGAAGCAAACAACATAGTAAACACCCATCAGATAAACATGGCATGATGCACAACCAAGTATGATGCATGTCCGGTTTAATGATACATGGCATGGCAAAGTGCACAAACCATCCTACAAATTAAGTGGAGCTCAACATGCAACTCCGTTGCATATTGGTGAAACACCACGTTCAAGTTATTTAGTTCGAACTCATTTATGTACCCAAAAATATTAAATTTTGTTAGCATGGCAAGAGGTGAAGCATAATGAAACTATCTATCTAGGCAAGTTTAAATGAGGCCAGAACAACAAAACAACAAGTCCGGAGAATCCTCATGTGCATATTTTGGTTATGGTACTGTTCTGCCCTAATAATATTTTAGAGTTGTTAAACATGCAAGGTGAAAGCACCATGTTAAACTAGGTATTTTTTACCCCATTTACATATAAAGATTATTAAATTTGGAGCTACGGTTAAATAGTTATGAAATAAAGCATTTTAGCATGGCAAGGGAAAAATTTAAACAAACAACATTTTAAGCATTTCAAACATGCATGAAAGTTGGATATTATTAAACTAGACAAAATTGTAAGCAACTTTCATATATAATTTATTTAGATCCGATGCATGGTTGTGAAGTTATTAAATCCATGAAGTTTAGGGGCTAAACTGCAAAACTGTTGTCTCAGGAAAAATTGCTAAAATCGCAGCGCAGGGAAAAAACACTACGGGCCGAAATCTGAAATGAGGTCCAATAGAACAGGATAAAAAGGGGGTGGCGCTGGTGGTGGCCTCTCCATGGGCTTGGCCCAGTCGAGAAGGACGCAAGCCGGCGTAGTCCAAGGCCTGGCCGAGTGACCAGGTCACCGGTCACGGGCGTGACATGCTCGCTCATCTCCTTGCCTGGAGGCAGAGGAATGGAGGCAGAGGTGTTCAGGGAACGGCGGTGGGGCATGGCAAAGTCGGAGGGCACCAGATCGAACGGAGGCAGAGCTCTGCTCGGTTCGCAGGAAAAGGGACACGCGAAGAATCTTTCCAACGAGACAGGGACTGACGGGGTCCCTGTAGAGCCATCTCCTCAGCAATGCAGGCTGGGCATAGAGCAGGCAAGACGACGGCGAGGTTCAGTGAGGGCACATCATAGGCAAGGCTCCAGGCGACGGTCGATGAATCTGGACATAGACGGGGATGAGGCAGCCGGGTCTCGTGGTTAGCGGCGCTGAAGTCCATCGGGCGGCCATGAATGGGACCTGCGAAGCACCATGGCTGCGGGGTGAGGGAGAGGAATGAGGGGAATTGAATGAAAACAAGGAAAAGGAGTGGAACAAGGTCACCAATGGCGAGGTTCGGGCCAAGGCAGGAGAAGGAGAGCCGGGGAGGTCCTGGTGCTCGTTGGAGATTGAAGCAACGGGGATGAGCTGCTCGTGATTCCCACAGGATCGAGCAGAGGAATTGGCCTCGGCGCCTGCGGGCACAGGGAAGAGGAGGCGGGCACACGCGGGAGGAGGAGGATGGGAACGTTGTCGAGCGCGGGAGGCCGGCGCTGTGTCCATCGGCGGCGACGGCGCCACGGAGGGAGGAGCAAACAGGAGGAGCTCCCTCTCGATGCCATATCGAGCGAGCAGGGAGGCTCTCGGGCACGGGCATGCTGGAGCGAGGGGTGCAGGGTTGTGGTTGCTGGTTGGATCGGGGGGAAAATGAGGAGGGCGGCTGGTTGGTCCGACGCTGAAAACAAGCAGAGTGGCGGCGGCGTGGGGATGGGATGGATGGGACAAGGTCCCTATAATTTAGGGTTAGGGGCTATATATAGCATGTAGGTGAAAGGAGAGGGATTTGGATCATCGGATCGAAATCCGACGGACGAGAATAAATATTCTAAGGAGTCTAGTAAATAAAACGATGATATTTTGTAGATGTTTGGGGATGTTCCGGACCCAACGGTGACGACTATCCGGGTCGGGTCCAGGACAGCTTTCGGACGCGCACTCGAGGTTCGATGCACTGATGCAAAGAGGGGGGTCAGGTGGTGAGGAGGGGTTTCAGGGTCCTCCGATAACAATCGAACAGCTTTGGATGTGAGAGGGTTAGGTTGGACCTAGTGGGCTCTGTAAAAGAGTTGGGCTCAGAGGAGAGAAGAGAAAAGCAACCCGGGAATGGTTTTTGGAGACCGAAAACGTCTGACGTTTTGACCGGCTATATTTCCACTATAGTTATCCGTTGGGGCATCAAACAAACTCCGAATGCGATGAAACTTGGCAGGCGGCCTACCTACAACGAAACAACACCGCATGCCAACTTTCAACCCATTCCGAGAACATTTTCCGGCCACTTATAAAATAATATTTCGGACGTGCCGCGGGTGCGTGCAAGTGTGTCTGGGCTCAGAACGGACAACGGACGGAATGAGGAGACCGGGACGGATGCAAGCTTCAAAAACATGATGATGCAATGCACATCATGACATGACAAGATGCAACACGCAAGAAAATGACAAGGCAACAACAACGAATAACTGGAAGACACCTGGCGCAATGGTCTCGGGGCGTCACAAATATGGTTAGTAGATATAGGTTTTTGTAATCAGAAAATATAAAAACAACAAGGTACCTAATGATAAAAGTGACCACAAACGGTATTGCAATGCTGGGAAACAAGGCCTAGGATTCATACTTTCACTAGTGCAAGTTCTCTCAACAATAATAACATAATTGGAACATATAACTATCCCTCAACATGCAACAAAGAGTCACTCCAAAGTCACTAATAGCGGAGAACAAATGAAGAGATTATTGTAGGGTACGAAACCACCTCAAAATTATCCTTTCTGATCGATCTATTCAAGAGTCCGTAGTAAAATAACACGAATCTATTCTTTCCGGTCAATCAAGCATAGAGTTCATACTAGAATAACACCTTAATACACAAATCAACCAAAACCCTAGTGTCACCTAGATAGTCCAATGTCACCTCAAGTATCCGTGGGTATGATTATACAATATGCATCACACAATCTCAGATTCATCTATTCAACCAACACAAAGAACTTCAAAGAGTGCCCCAAAGTTTCTACCGGAGAGTCAAGACGAAAACATGTGCGAACCCCTATGCATAAGTTCAGGAGGTCAAGGAACTCGCAAGTTGATAACCAAAACATACATCAAGTGGATCACATGATATCCCATTGTCACCATAGATAAGCACGTCCAAGACATACATCAAGTGTTCTCAAATCCTTAAAGATTTAATCCGATAAGATAACTTCAAAGGGAAAACTCAATCCATCACAAGAGAGTAGAGGGGAAGAAACATCATAAGATCCAACTATAATAGCAAAGCTCGTGATACATCAAGATCGTACCACCTCAAGAACATGAGAGAGAGAGAGAGAGAGATCAAACACATAGCTACTGGTACATACCCTCATCCCCGAGGGTGGACTACTCCCTCCTCATCATTGAGAGAGCCGGGATGATGAAGATGGCCACCGGAGAGGGATTCCCCCCTCCGGCAGGGTGCCGGAACGGGTATAGATTGGTTTTCGGTGGCTATGGAGGCTTCTGGCGACGGAACTCCCGATCTATTCTGCTCCTCACAAAGGGTGAAAGAAGTCGGTCAGGGGAGCCACAAGGAGCCCACGAGGGTAGGGGGCGTGCCCACGGGGGGCAGGCGCACCTCACTGCCTCGTGGCCACCTCAAAGCTTCGCTGACGTCTACTCCAAGTCTCCTGGATTGCTTCCATTCCAAAAATAACTCTCCCGAAGGTTTCATTCTGTTTGGACTCCGTTCGATATTCCTTTTTTTTCAAAACACTGGAATAGGCAAGAAAGCAACAATTTGGGCTGGGCCTTTGGTTAATAGGTTAGTCCCAAAAATAATATAAAAGTGTATAATAAATCCCATAAACATCCAAAATGGGTAATATAATAGCATGGAACAATAAAAAATATAGATACATTGGAGACATATCAAGAGTCTTGCCGGGGGAGTCCACCTTGCCCTCTCGCTCTTTTTGCGCCTCTGGTCTTGGCGTTGCTCTGGCTGTCTTGCGCTCCGACATCCCTCCTCTACCCAGCTTAGTGTGGCTGTGGGCGCGGCTCTGACTGCCCGTGCACAGGTAAAGGGGTGCAAAAGGAGAGCCCCTACTTTTGTACACCGATAGGAGCCCCCGGGCCTGGGACACACATAAGTGTGACGCGTTGTTGGGCTAGGCCCAGAACGGTGCACGGGCAGGCGGGGCCCATTTGTACACAAAGTGCGACGTGGGGGGTCAGGCGTGACATGGGGGTCATGCGTGGGGAGGTTTCCGCACACATGCGTCACATCATGGTAAAGAGGCGGCTCGTGCCTTCGCCATAAAAAGAGGAAAACGCAGAGGCACGGCTCATTTACTTAGTGGGCTCGGGTCGTGGTCTTCAAGGCGCCCGCACCCCACGACTACGGGGCGGAGAACGGTCGCCTCATCCGTCCCCTCGATTTCCGCTCGCCCGCCACGTGTCCCTCGTGCTCCGAAGATGGTAGGCAGTGGGTGCGGGCCTTGAATGACGAGGCAGGGAAACGGGCCGCTACTGATTGGGGCAGCGGGTCGGTCTCGATTCTCTGCGCCCCCGATGGTCGGATTGGTTGAGTGGGGCGTCCGAGTCCCGACCCCGCCCCTTTATAAGTAGGCTGGGGGGATGGCATCCCATAATATTTCCTCATCCCTCTCCTTCCACCTCGGCTCCGCTCTTTCATCTGCCATGGCGAGAGGCGGCGCCGGCCCTTCGACGGTGGCAGCGAGCATCTCTTCTCGACAGCGCGTCCCTCCTTCCCAAGAGCTCGCGGCGGTGGAGCCGGCCATGAGAGGAAGGGGGACGGGCGAGGCCGAGGCCTGCATGGCGCTCGGGGAAGAGGGGGACGGGGCGGCGCACCGGCCATGCCTCCGCCGGCGATGCCTCCCCAATAGAGGGCCACGTCGGGGACCAGCCTCGTGAGTGCTTCATTAGCCTGCGTCGGCCACCACGCCGTCGCCTCCGTCTCCCTGTGCCATTCGCTTGGGAGATGGAGCTCGATCCGCCCCAGACCCTGGGGTTGCATATGAGGGGCTGCGAGAACTGCGGCACGTGGGTTGACGTCGACTTTCCCGCCGCTCACGTCATGTAACTTCGTCGCGGATGGAAGACTTTTGCTCATGTTCACTGCCCCATGGCGGGCTCGTTCTCTACTTCAGATTAATGGAGAATGACCTGCTCTCCATCAAGGTCTTCGGGGACCTTGGGACCCACCTTAAGTGCTGCGTGGAGAGCTCCTCCGACGATGAAGACTCCTCCTCGAGCGGGAGTGACGAGGAGGACAACCATAGTGACGACGAGGATGTCGAGCGAGTGCATGTCGACCTCGTCTCTGACTGACCGCGTCGCCCTCCATCCGTCGTGCGCCCTACTGAGGGCCTTCCTCGTCAAGCTTTCCATCAGCGCGTTCCCTGTCTCCTCCTTTTTTCCTTCGCCTGCCGCACCTAGGAGGAAAAGGGCATGAATGGGGATCACGGGGCACTTACCGTTTCTAGTTTGTAAGCATTCGGGCACTCGTTAAATTTCAAAATTTTGTAATCCCCTTGCTCATGTACCCATTCCGTATGAATTGTACTTGTCGGCAACATATGAATGAAAGGAAGGGTGTTTGCTGGGTTTCGTTTGTTGTGGGCAAGGGCCACACCGAGGGACGCGTCCTCGTTATCTTAAGATAAACATTGTATCCCGGCAATAGGCCTTGCCGTCCTCCTACTCTATGGCTCGACTACACTCATGCTCTTGGCGGAGGTAGGGGCCGAGTAGGGTTAGGCCCTTCGCTCGCCCTCTTCCCATCGCACTACAACCAAGTTCCGGTCCAAAGTAGAGTTTTCGGACAAGGGATAGAGGGGCCAAGATGGTATGAGAGCGAGCGAAGCCTTATACGTTCAAGGTTTATACGGGGGCACAGAGTGGGGGAGGAAAACTTATCTGATGTCGCAGCCCCCGGCAACCTTGGCTTGCCGCGGTTAGATCCTTGTGTCTGTAGCCCCCGACAACCTTGGCTTGCCAGGGACAGCACGCCAGTTTGTTCTTTTTCTGCCCAATAGCTCAGCATAAAATTTCCATGTACCCCACGAACCAAAGAGGACGGAAAGGAACAGAGGGACGCACACTCGACACCTATGCTAAAGGTTAGCTGCCGCTAAGCCCAGTATGTCAATCCCCCAGACCGAGAATTGCCAGGACAGAGGGATTGTTTGGAGCGCCTGAGCTAGTTGATGAAGCTTCTTCGAATGGGACTGACACGCTTCACACTTGGTTACCAGTGCCGTTGCATCCTGGAGGGCAGTGGGCCAGAAGAAACCTTGCTGGAATGCCTTGCCGGCAAGGGCCCTCGACCCAATGTGGGAGCCACATATGCCCCCGTGTATCTCTGTCAACAACTCTAGTCCTTCCTCCTGGGGAGCACACTTCAATTTCAAACCGTTTGGTCTTTTTCTGTACAGGACGTTGTCGATGAACTAATATATGGCAGACCGACGGGCTACTTTCTTTGCTTCTTCCCGCTCTCAGGGAGTTCCCCGGTTTAGAGGAATCGGATGGTATGTTGTACCCATGCCGGAGCCTGAGGCTCGACGACAAGGACTAAAGGCACTTCATCTGCCATGGGAGCAGCTCTCTCTACAGCCAGGACTTGATGCCCCACCGGAGTCTGTCGCCCCATGGCTGGCTCAGTGTCCACGGCAACATCCTTGCCGGCGGATCCTAAGAGCTCGGCGGGAAAGTACTTGTCGGGGCCTGATTTCCTTCGGGATGAACTCCTGTTGTTCCAAAGCTTGCTTCTTGACCTTCTGCTTCACGGGTCACGCATGAGGACAGACATCAAGATGGTGCTCAATCACCTCCCTGGGAAAGCCGGGGATGTCGGATGCTTGCCATGAAAATACGTTGACATTTGCCCGCAGGAAGGTGACGAGCGCGCTTTCCTATTTTCTGTCTAGGGTGGTGCTTATGGTGAAAGCCCCTACCGTGCCATCCTCCTCAATGAACACCCTCTTGGTCTCTGGCGGCGCAGCTCTGGATTTCTTCCTCTTGACGGTGGAGCTCTCTGGCACGTCCTCAATGGGAGTACAACACTCCGAAGAGGTGCGCTTGCTGGAGTGGGTGCGTGAGTTCTTACTGGTCTTCCTCCCCGCCAGGGCTCCAGCGGCAGGAGCTTGTGCCTTGGCGGCAGTTGCTGCAACTGCTTCCCGGTAGAATTGGTCGGCGCAGATCAGTGCGTCCTTCTTGTCGGAGGGGACGGTGATTGTCGGTGTCAAAACCGGCGGATCTCGGGTAGGGGGTCCCGAACTGTGCATCTAGGTCGGATGGTAACAGGAGGCAGGGGACACAATGTTTTACCCAGGTTCGGGCCCTCTTGATGGAGGTAAAATCCTACATCCTGCTTGATTAATATTGATGATATGGGTCGTACAAGAGTAGATCTACCACGAGATCAGAGAGGCTAAACCCTAGAAGCTAGCCTATGGTATGATTGTTGTTTGTCCTACGGACTAAAACTCTCCCGTTTATATAGACACCTAAGAGGGCTAGGGTTACACAGAGTCGGTTACAATGGTAGGAGATCCACATATCCGTCTCTCCAAGCTTGCCTTCCACAACAAGGAAAGTCCCTTCCGGACACGGGACGAAGTCTTCAATCTTGTATCTTCATAGTCCATGAGTCCGGCCGAAGGTATAGTCCGGCTATCCGGACACCCCCTAATCAAGGACTCTCTCAGTAGCCCCTGAACGAGGCTTCAATGACGACGAGTCCGGCGCGCTGATTGTCTTCGGCATTGCAAGGCGGGTTCCTCTGCCAAGTACTTCATAGAAGATTTTGAACACAAAGGTACTGTCCAGCTCTGCAAAATAAGTTTCCACAAATTGCCATAGAGAGAATAATATTTACACAAATCTAATCTGCTGACGTATTCCATAGCGTGACATCACACCAAGGCCAAGTCTTTATTCGAATCGTTTTACTGTCCCACCTCAGCGCGTTTAGCGAGGCGGTTTCCTTGGCACGTCTTGTTAAAGAAGAGATCGTGTCCCCTTATTCCGGGATTCTCATCAATATGGGTGTGGGTAACCCAACCGTACCCGTTGGTATATTTCCTCGATCAAAGGCGAGTCCCAAACGGTCACGGGGAAGGCCCTTGGTATTCAACCTCTTATAAAGAGACCAAGGCCTTACTCCTTTGTTTCAATCTCAAACGAGTTCGCCCTTCACCTCGAGTTCCAACACCCAAGGCTCCAGATTTCAGGCGCTTCGGACCTTCGACAATGTCCGGTTCCGACCTTCGAGGCCGATGGATGCCTTCCTCCATCACGGAGGAGGACGTGCTGAAGTTGAGAGAGGCCAGGTTCTTGACCGGCGAAATCTCGCATAGGCTGCCTGCTCAAGGGCAGGTCATTCCCACTCCCAAGCCCGGTGAGAATGTGGTGTTCATGTCTCACTTCCTTCGAGGGATAGGCTTCCCGATGGATCCCTTCGTGAGGGGGCTCATGTGTTATTATGGGCTGGAATTTCACGACTTAGCCCCGGAGTCCATCCTCCATATTTCCTCATTCATCGTCGTGTGTGACGCCTCCCTCCGTATCACTCCTCACTTCGGACTATGGCTCAAGACCTTCAAAGTAGAGCCGAAGTTGATCGAGGGACGGCATGCGGAGTGCGGAGGTGCTTTTATAAGCAAGAATGCTGGTACTCCATGTCCCGAGGGCTCTTTTCAAGAGGAGTCCAGCTTATGGCTGTGAGAGTGGTTTTATATTACCGCTCCCAGGGCCCCTAAGTGGGTGGCGCCACCTGCCTTTCGCTCGGGTCCCCCGCCACGACTGGCGTCATGGGTCAATACGGGGCTGAACTGGGGGCCAGCAAAGGACATGCCCAAGTTGCAGGGCCACATCTGAGATCTCCTAGAAAGAGACATCAGTCTGGTCATGGTGACACAGGTTATGCTAATTCGCCGAGTTCTGCCCTGCAACCGTTTCCCCCTCTGCCTGTGGGAGTTCAACCTGGAGGGACCACGAGTTCTCCAACATTTTCTTGGAATGACGCCCGTGGAGATGTACAAATTGTTCTTCGGTCCACAAGTAGTGTGTCCGGATTCTACGGAGGACGCAGGTTTGAGCTGCAATCGACCGGATACTCAAGTAAGTAGCCTTGTGCCCGGACTCGCTATCCGTATATTTATCATAAATTTTCCCCTAAAAGAGTTGTCCTTTAAACAGGAGTGGATAGCTAAAGCAAAGCTAATCAGGTGTCCGGCCCCCCTCCCCGAGACCACGCCGGGTCTCGTGCTAGTCAGGATGTTGGATGTTGTGCCTTCAAAGGAAAGCGAGGGAGGGGACAAGGGAGCTACAACCTCCTCAAAGGAGGTTGTCCAGAAGGGAGGAATCGAATATTCCTCTCCTCAGGGGAAGAAGAGGACCGCCTCTGAAGACCCGGAGACCATGGCCTTAAAGTGGGGGAAGAAACCTTCGCTAGAGGGTCCTGTGCTGGGGGATACTTCGGCCGAATTATGCCCTCAAGGGGATCAACCCTCCACCGAGTTGTAAGTAGAGAGGAGTTTTCTTTTTAAGAAACGAGAGAAATCCCCGCTTTATATTTGAGAAAAGTAATCAAAAATTTACCTTGTAGCTCGGACCTTAGCCCTTCTCAGCAGAGCTCATCTTCGGGGGATCTTCTTCCAGAGATGATGGAGAGCGGAACGCCTCCCCCTGCCGTACCGCCTTGCGAGGTGGGCGACCCTGAGGTATCATCGCGGAGGGTTTCTACGAATCCGGTGGGGCCGGAAGGTAGTCATATGGCCCCCCAAAGCCCTCCGCGCCCGACCTTCGAAAAGGGCCATCGGACGAGTCCGGCGCCGTCTGGTGCACCGTGCATTGATGGGTACGGTGATTGAGAGGATTTCATTCGCGGAGAGCGGATTGCACGAGGCCATCAGGAGCTTACTGACAGGTTTTGAGGTACGCGAAATAATGTACCCTTTTTGGACAGTTGCGCATAAATAAGATGCGCCCTGTGTAGATAGTAGCCCCTGAGACTCTGTGTGTTGTTAAAAGTGACGGCACACAGAGGATCATAATCCCAGGTGTAATATGCCGCCTTTATACGTAGGTGGCGACGTGTCCGGTGGCCAGCCGGACTGATGGATTTGCCGAGCTAAAGCGGCAACTTGACATGGCAGATGCTAACATCGCGCTTGTCAACAAGCGGCTTGACGAGGCACAAGGTATGTAATTCCTTCGGCGGCGCCTGGTAAGAGGAGCTTTATGCCAGTATCTTACAATGTGTGCGCTTGATGCAGATGGTGCTGCTGCCATGGAGAATCTTCGGGCGGAACTTGCCCGAGCCAAGGAGCAGGCCAGTAAAAGTGATGCGGCTGCCGGAAAGGCAATTGAAGAGTTGAAAGCCGAACAGGATGCTCACTGCCGAAGCAAGAAGGAAATGGCCAAGATGGCCGTCAAGCCGAAGAACGCTGCTGAACGTTGCAAGCTTCTTGAAAAAGAAGATCGGGCGGAACAGACGGACCTGAAGAAGGCCGTTGCCGATGCCAAGGATGCTCGCTCTGTGATGAGAGCTGTGAAGGAGGAGTTGCGTCGGGCCGGAGAAATCACGGCTGGAAAGCCCTTTATGCTGCGGAGGAAGTTCTGTGATCCTAAACATGCTCCATTAGACCAGATGTGGAGTACGGTGGACACCTATCTGGATTTAGCAGCGAGTGCCGCAGATGCGGCCGAGCACTTCCAAGATCAAGAAGATCGCGAAGTGGAAAAGCTCTTCTGGTCGCAGTTCCACAATCCAGAGCGTCCACTGTCATTAGCCGATCGTTTGGCCGAATGGGCCGAGCTAAATAGGTTGTCCGGACTCGCCATGAAGCATGTCGTGAGTCATCTGTGGCCAGAGAAACCAGAGCCAAAAAGTTATTTCAACTTGGTGCAGCAGTTCCTTGGTGCGGCGCCCCATATCAATGCGATGAAGAGGTCAGCATGCATAGAGGGTGCGCGGATGGCTCTTGCCCGTGTCAATACATACTGGGCGGAAATGGAGGCCACAGCTATTGCATCCCCATACTCGGATGGAAGCCGAGTACCTGCCGAGCGCTATTTTCAGGAAGTTCTGCAAGGCGCTCGTTTAATTGAGACGCAGTGCTCGAAGGATACTATATTCGAATAGCATGTATTACTGTAAGAAAATATTTTGATAAATTGTAGAAGCTTCTTATACTTGTGCCTGCAAGTATTATGATACCTCCTGTGCGGCCGTTGAACATATATGTATATATAATGTGAAAGATGGCAGTCGTCGGCTTCAGCCCCCACGCACATAATGCGGGGGTGTTCGCAGAAGGTGCATTTTCACACTTGATCCAACGTCTTGGTCCTACAAAGGAGGTGATAGCGCAGCGAACTAGGCAATCGGACTATGATGCTTTATCACTTTCACTTAGCCATAGGAGTTTGACATTGAGGCTACTTATATAGCCCCTGGTGCCGCCTACGCTCACCCAAACTCGGGGCGCATATGTGCCTGGCCGGGAAATGACCCTTCGTTAATGCGGAGGAATCCTAAAGATTCCGGTATGTCATCAAGTGGTGGACCAGTCTCACGCTATATCATGACAGTCAGTTTTCGGCTTTCTCTACTGAGGTGCTCGCCTGGCCGAACCGGGGCACAATCACAGTAGTTCTCCTGGTGCCGCCTTAGCCGATAGAGCGAAACGTCAGGCAGCAAAACACAGGAGCCGGGCAAACCCAACATTTGACCAAAGACATGATTCGGAGCTCATGCACATAAGGCCAAACTCGCGATGCCGAACACTCCCTAAGGTATTCAGTCTTTATGAGGCTGGGCGAGATAACGCCTTTAGTAATAAGCCCCTAGTGTCCAGGTACGCGCAAAACTCTGACGTGGCCACATGCCAAAATGCCAGCCTCCTCCTTGGTTATACCAAGAAACCAAGGGATATGTATCAACAAGAGACAGTAAAAAAGGTTTACGCAGGGACTTAATCTAAAAAGAATCTTTCGAACGGGTCCCTGCTGCACGTTTGCGCGTGTGTCTCCGTTGTGCCGTATCCTGAACGGGCGTAGCACGGTGTTCATCTGTAAAAGAGAGGAACTTAGTTAAAGAAAGATCATGCCGAACATGAGTTATACTAAATAAACAAAGTATAAATCAAAATGGGTAAAATTGCGCTTTACTGTCTCTTGTTTTATATGCGCGGAGCCCCTAGTACAGGGGTATACGGCTATTAAGCCTTTATCAATTGTATGTTTATGCCGGACTCGTCTAGCCATGTCTGCGGTCTTGACAACCTGCTTAGATGCTTTGGCTGGTGAAGCCGCTTTATTGTGGGGCTGTCAAGGCAGCCGCACTGTTTTCCGCGTGGGAGGAACACTCAATGTTTTCCCTTTAATGAGAGGATGCCTCGTGGACTGGGCATCTTAAGTGTAAGAGATGCATAATGCGGTATTGCGTTAAAGCGGGCGAAAGCTTCGCGTCCCAGCAGTGCTTGATAGCTACTTGAGAATGGGGCGATGTGGAAAGTTAGCTGTTCGCAACGGAAGTTATCGAGGGAGCCGAACATAACTTCTAGCCGGAGAGAACCCATGCAACGGGCATCCGGGCCTGGTGTTACCCCTTGAAAGGAGGTTTTGCTATGGTGATTTTTTGTTGGGTCTATCCCCATGTTGCGGATTGTGTCCTGGTATAACAGGTTTAGACCACTGCCGCCGTCCATCATGACATTTGTAAAATGGAGTCCACCGATTATTGGATCTAATACCAAGGCAGTCCAGCCTGCGTTCCAGATACTTCTAGAGTAATCCTGATGGTCGAAGGTGATTGGTTTTAACAACCATTGGCGAGACTCCTTTGGGATAGGCCGTATGGTGCGTATCATCACGTGAAGTAAGTTTATTGTTTTGACTTCTTGTGGGAAATCCTTTTGTTTCCTGGTGCTCTGCTTGTGGGGTTTGTCATCGTCCTCACTTGGTGTGTCGAGCCCCTTGTGTTCGGCGCTGAGCTTGCCGGCTTGCTTGAAAACCCAACAATCTCTGTGGGTATGGTTCGCAGGCTTCCCAGGAGTACTGTGTATTTGACATACCTTGTCCAAGATTTTGTTTAAGTTGGATAGCTCGTCCCTGTTATCCTTGAGGGGCGACTTTGTCTAGTTCTGCCACGAGCTTTTGAATCCGGCGTTGACCGCCGTGCTCTTCGGGCTGTTTCCATTATTCCGGCGCTGGTCCTTGCTGCGTCGGGGTTTTCCGTTTCCATCCCTATCTTCGGATGTACTTGGGTCGCTGGTGTTGCATCTTGCAAACCAGCTGTCCTCTCCTGCGCAAAAGCGGGTCATGAGGCTTGTCAATGCGGCCATTGTTCTTGGATTTTCTTGGTCGAGGTGTCTGGCGAGCCATTTGTCTCGAACATTGTTCTTAAAAGCTGCTAGGGCTTCGGCGTCCGGACAGTCGACTATCTGATTCTTTTTAGTAAGAAATCTGTTCCAGAATTTCTGAGCTGACTCTTCGGGCTGTTGAGTTATGTGACTGAGATCGTCTGCATTCGGAGGGCGGACATAGGTCCCTTGAAAATTTGCCCGGAAAGCATCCTCAAGCTCTTCCCAACTTCCAATAGTATTTTCGGGAAGGCTTTTGAGCCAATGCCTGGCTGGACCATTAAGCTTGAGGGGTAAGTATTTTATGGCGTGGAGGTCATCTCCTCTGGCCATGTGTATGTCGAGGATATAATCCTCGATCCAGACCCCAGGGTCTGTTCTTCCGTCGTATGCCTCTATGTTTACGGGCTTGAATCCCGCTGGAAATTCATGGTCCAGCACCTCGTCGGTGAAACATAGGGGGTGTGCGACACCCCTGTATTTGGGTGTGCCGTGATGTTCGGATATTTTTTGTGTTGCATTGCTTACTAGAGCTTGCTTTCTTGGCCCGTATATAGATCTGTCTAGGCCGTCTTTTTGACGCGGATCCTTTGGTGGATCGCGTGCCGGCTTGTGTGCGGCGCTGCTTGCCGCTCCATGCTGGCCATGCGGTCGTCCATCCGACCGGATGGCTTTCCTATTTTTTGACTGCGGGGGCTCTAAGGCCTCCTCGTCAAATTCAGGTAGTAGCTTTCGCTTTGGATAGCTTTTTGTGCGGCGACTGCCGGCATATTTGTCTGCGGTGTTGCGTACTTTGCTCCATCTGATTCTGAGTGCATCTTCCGCAGTTTTGCGCTTCCGCTTTTGCTTTTTCAGGCTATGCGCAGTGGCGACGAGCCTTTTGCGGAGGTTCTTCTGCTCCATGATTTTATCCGGCGTAAGGTTGTACGGACTGCTGTTTTTGCCGGGAACGAGGGGTTCGGTTTGTTTATCCGAGTTTCCCTGTTCGGACGCTTGCTCGAAGGCATGTTCGGCATCCGCCGGCTCATCCTGCTCTATTGCTGGGTCTGTATGACCATTGTCTCTGTCGAGGTGGGGCTTGGAGCGGCTCTTACGTCGCCACTTCGATTGCTTTTCAAGTGAACGATCCCTCGTTGCATCCCTGTGTTCCTCGTCGTCGCTTCCTTTGGGTGTATCCACCATGTATACATCATGACATGAGGTGGCTGTCCAGTGCCTTATAGGCGTTGGTTCGTGTTCATCTCCTACATCGTCGTCCATACCGTCGATGTCTTCGGAGTCGAAGTCGAGCATGTCGTTTAAATTATCGATAGTGGCTACGAAGTGGGTGGTGGGTGGGCTTTGAATTTCTTCATCATCCGCATCCCAACCTTGTTGACCATAGTCCGGCCAGGGCTCTCCTGATAAAGAGAGAGACTTTAGTGCATTCAGAATATCGCCGAAGGGCGAGTGCTGAAAGATGTTCGCGGCGGTGAACTCCATGATCGGCGCGCAATCGTGTTCAGTTGGTCGGGGCGAGGGGGGGGGCTCGGAGTCTGGAGAGGAGTCCGGCTCCTTGGAGTCTCGGGCTTTGTAGAGAATAGGGCAGGTGTTTGGCTCAATCGCCGTAGATATTGCAGCCCCCGAGGCGGTGTCTAACCACCTATCCTTGATTGGTGTGATCGGCTCTAAGCGAGGGGTCGAAGGGGACACAGGTGCGGCCTCCAGGTCACTGTTCGACAGTAGAGCTAAATCATGCCCATCGTGACAGTGCGGCGCGCTCGGCTGTGGCTCGAATCCGTCGAAGATCAAGTCTCCGCGGATGTCGGCTGTGTAGTTCAAACTTCCAAATCTGACCTGATGGCTAGGGGCGTAGCTTTCGATCTGCTCCAGATGACCAAGCGAATTGGCCCGCAGTGCAAAGCCGCCGAATATGAAGATCTGTCCGGGGAGAAAAGTATCACCCTGGATCGCATCGCTGTTGATGATCGGAGAAGCCATCGGGCCTAAAAGTGACGACACAAAGGAACTCTAAATGAAAGCACCAATGTCGGTGTCAAAACCGGCGGATCTCGGGTAGGGGGTCCCGAACTGTGCGTCTAGGTCGGATGGTAGCAGGAGGCAGGGGACACGATGTTTTACCCAGGTTCGGGCCCTCTTGATGGAGGTAAAACCCTCCGTCCTGCTTGATTAATATTGATGATATGGGTAGTACAAGAGTAGATCTACCACGAGATCAGAGAGGCTAAACCCTAGAAGCTAGCCTATGGTATGATTGTTGTTTGTCCTACGGACTAAAACTCTCCGGTTTATATAGACACCGGAGAGGGCTAGGGTTACGCAGGGTCAGTTACAATGGTAGGAGATCTACATATCCATATCGCCAAGCTTGCCTTCCACGCCAAGGAAAGTCCCTTCCGGACACGGGACGAAGTCTTCAATCTTGTATCTTCATAGTCCAGGAGTCCGACCGAAGGTATTGTCCGGCTATCCGGACACCCCCTAATCCAGGACTCCCTCAGTGATGATGGTCATCGTCCCCGGAATCTTCAGCGTGTTGTACGCCTAATGTGACGCCACCATGAACTTGGCTAGTGTCGGGAGGCCGAGGATCCCGTTTTAGGGCAATGGGATCTATGCTACATCAAAAACAATCCTCTCTGTCATGTAGTTTAACTCGCCTCCAAACGTCACGGGCAGCGTGACCTTACCCTTCGGCTGACTCCTCCCCGGGTTGACCCCTTGAAACGTGCTCATCTCTTCAAGGTCTCCATCAGGAATCTGCAGCCTTTTGATGGCAACGGGCGAGATCAAGTTCAGACCGGCTCCGCCGTCAACTAGCATCTTCGTCACCTTGAGGTTACGTATCGTTGGCGAGACCAACAACGAAAAACACCCGACCGTAGTGGTGCGATCAGGGTGGTCCTCGACGTAAAAAATGATAGGAGTGCTAGACCACTTCACTAGCTTCTGAGCATCGAGTGATGGTTCCGCTGTTGTGATCTCACGTGCCCACTTCTTGAGCTGGCTGTTAGAATTGTGCAGCGAGGCGCCACCATCTACGCACATGGCCTCCGTTGTAACACCCTCGATGCGGCTATATCTCCCACGTGTCGAAGCACGACTTAGAGGCATAACCGCATTGAAAGCAATGTCGCAAGTGAGGTAATCTTCACACAACCCATGTATTACATAAGGGAAAGAGATACATAGTTCGCTTACAATCGCCACTTCACACAATACATGAATAAAGCATTACATCATCCAGATACACACAAGGTCCGACTACGGAACCAAAATAAAAGAAGACTACCCCAAATGCTACACATATCCCCGATCGTCCCCAACTGGGCTCCACTACTGATCAACTAGAAACGGAACAACATAAAGGACAAGATCTTCATCGAGCTCCTCCTTCAGCTTGGTTGCGTCACCTACTCAGTAACATCGGCACCTGCAAACTGGTTTTGGAAGTATCCGTGAGTCACAGGGACTCAGCAATCTCACACCCTCGCGATCAAGACTATTTAAGCTTAAAGGAAGGGTAAAAGGTGTGAGGTGGAGCTGCAGCAAGCGACTAGCGTATATGGTGGCTAACATACGCAAATGAGAGGGAGAAGAGAAGGCAAAAGCACGGTCGAACATCTATGATCAAGAAGTGATCCTAAAACAACCTACGTCAAGCATAACTCCAACACCGTGTTCACTTCCCGGACTCCGCCGGAAAGAGACCATCACGGTTACACACGCGGTTGATGTATTTTAATTAAGGTCAGCTTCAGGTTTTCTACAATCGGACATTAACAAATTCCCATCTGCCCATAACCGCGGGCACGGCTTTCGAAAGTTCAAATCCATGTAGGGGTGTCCCAACTTAGCCCATCACAAGCTCTCACTGTCAAAGAAGGATATTCCTTCTCCCAAGACATTCCGATCAGACTCGGCATCCAGGTTACAAGACATTTCGACAATGGTAAAACAAGTCCAGCAACACCGCCCGAATGTGCCGACAAATCCCGATAGGAGCTGCACATATCTTGTTCTCAGGGCCCACTCAGATGAGCGCTCCATACAACTAAAACCAAACCTCGAGTTTCCCCGAGGGGGCGCTGCACAGGGCTCTAGTTTGGACCAACACTCAGAGGAGCACTGGCCCGGGGGGGGGGGGTAAAATAATGATGACCCTCAGGAGCGCGACTCCCAAGGGAAAATAAAAAGGCTAGGTGGAGAATGGTAAAACCAATGCTGGGCATTGCTGGAGGAGTTTTATTCAAGGCGAACTGTCAAGGGGTTCCCATTATAACCCAACCGCGTAAGGAACGCAAAATCTGGGAACATAACACCGATATGACGGAAACTAGGGTGGCAGGAGTGGAACGAAACACCAGGCATAAGGCCGAGCCTTCCAACCTTTACCAAGTATATAGATGCATTAATTAAATAAGATATATTGTGATATCCCAACAAGTAAACATGTTCCAACAAGGAACAACATGACCATGTACCAACAAGGTACAAACTTCATCTTCACCTGCAACTAACAACACTATAAGAGGGGCTGAGCCAAGCGGTAACATAGCCAAATAATGGTTTGCTAGGACAAGGTGGGTTAGAGGCTTGGTTCACAATATGGGAGGCATGATAAGAAAGTGGTAAGTATCGCAGCATAGGCATAGCAAAAGAGCGAGCATCTAGCAAGCAAAGATAGAAGTGATTTCGAGGGTATGGTCATCTTGCCTGAGATTTCGCAAGGAAGAAGAACGAGTCCATGAAGAAGACAAACGGACATAGACGAACGGGTCCTCACAAACGCGATGTTATCGGAACCAACCCGAAGAAGTAACACCGGAAAGAAGCACACAATATAGTAAACAACCAACACATGAACATGGTATGATATGCGGGATGCGGTATGTGATGCATATGCATGATTTGCAAGGGAATGATTGAACCTTACCTCAACTTGGGAATCCAAGAGTTCCACTGTAAAGGTGAGATGATTTCGGTTGAAATCGATATAAAGATCACCGGAATCGGATGCACGGTTTGGAAATGGCAAGCAAAACAAATATGGCACCGGTCTGCGATAAACAGCAAGTAGCCATCTAAATGCATCAAGATAAATAAGGTACAACACTCAAACATGACAACAAAATACATGGCAGGGATCCACTCATGAAGCTTGACAAAACATGAACAATGAGCTACGGCTAATTCATCCATTAACAGGTTCAAACAAGCATGGCAAAAGTGCAAATGATAAAGGTTACACACTTAGTGAAATTAACACAAGTCTGGAATTTATCATCAGGAAGCACACTTTAGAGCATTAAAACTACATACTACAGGAACATATCATGGAAAATCAAGGCATGGCATGAAGCTACTGAAAGCACTTAACAAAAGTCCCTTAGTGACCTTGAGCCAAAAGGGATCAGAAAATATAATTCCAAGCATGTGAACATGGCAAAAACATAAACAGATTCAAACATAAACAACATGCAAAACAGATAACGAGAAGGCATGTTTACGAGCTCGATGCACTCACTACAGAGGAAGACATGACAAACTAAGCATACACCCGTCAAGAAGACAGAGCATAGAAGCTAGACATGGCAAGAACAACGACATAGCATGCATGGATCAATAGCAACAAGCTCGGCAAAATCGCTAAACAAGTTAGCAATCTCCCAGGAACATTTTATAGCAAAAGTAGACCTCGAATGACTCAAGCTAGGGTGCTCCATAATTGCAGACAAAGACATCAATGGATAGAGCACAACAATATAAACAAAACATCCTTACTGATCATCCTCAAAAGAGGCACGGATCACTAGGAAACAACATGAACATATGGCGTAACAACAAAAACAGGACAAGGACTTAGTGAAATTCTAAGTCCCTGAAATCAGCATTAACGATTACGTGCTAGTCACCACAAATATCACAAAAATACATGGCAAGCACCACTGTAAAGATGACATGGCATATAACAAAACACATGTAGAGCTTAGGGTCATAGCATACACACATTAATCATGGCAAAAATGACAAAATGCCATTTGCTGAAACAGATCTGACACATTTATCACATAGCCATCTTCCAACAGCATTTCGGGCATCAAGATGAGCTCAAATGAAAATGACTAAATGAGATGAAATGATGTAATCGTCGAGATGAACATTTTGATATGCTACACGCTCAAAACAGAGCCATGGATGATGAGTTATGATGCGATGAAAATGCTCAAAAAATACTGAAATCTGGGGGACTTAGTGGAATTTGGACCTCTCGGGATAAGTCAACCCGGGATGAAGCGGTACAGGACGGAGGGATCCGGATCGGAGGGAGACGTTTCGATGGGGGATGGATGGATCTGATCCCACCCGGGTCCAGATCTGACCGGACCCAAACTCTGGCGAGGCGGCCGTCTCCGGCGAGGATCCGACAAGGCGCGGGGCGGCGTTGGGCGATGGAGGAGGCGGTGGCCGGCAGCGAGGGGCGGCACAGAGGGTGGCGGCGACCCGTGATGAGGCAGTGGCTGGCTTGTGGCGATGAAGAGCGGCAGAGGCGGCAGTTTGGGCGAGGTCGGCGGCGAGGGCGGAGCTAGCGGCGCGGTGGTGCGTGGCGGCCGGTGGCGAAGGCGCGGGCGGGTGGCTCGGGCGTCCAGGTGGAGAGGGCGGATGGCGGTGAAGGCCGGGCGGCGGCGCGCAGATACGGGCCCGGGCGGGCCTGCCTCGGGTCAGGCGGGCCGCGGGAGGAGGCGCGGTGAAGTGGCACTACGCTGGATGAGGTGGCGGCGTCCGATAGGAGGAGAGCGGCGGCGGCGCGATGTGGCAGCGCGTCATTGGTCGGGCGACGTGGCCGTACGGGGTGGACATGTCCGGCCGTCGGGCGGACGTGTCCGGCGGCGCAAAGGAGGACGAAGATAGGGTTAGATCTGCGCGGATTTTTCGGGGGAGGCTACATATTTATAGGTAGAGGGAGCTAGGAGAGTCCAAATGAGGTGCGGTTTTTGGCCAGGCAATCGTGATCGAACGACCGAGATGATGGAGAGAGTTTAGGTGGGTTTTGGGCCACTTTGGAAGGGTGTTGGGCTGCAACACACGAGGCCTTTTTGGTTCCTCGGTTAACCGTTGGAGTATCAAATGAAGTCCTAATGGCACGAAACTTGATAGGCGGTCTACCGGTAGTAAACCAAGGCCGCATGACAAGTATCGGTCCAATACGAAAAATTTTAGCACCTGCACACGAAAAAAGGTAGAAAGGGACACCGGGTGACATAGGAGCGCCAGATTGCAAAACGGACAACGGGGAAAATGCTCGGATGCATGAGACGAACATGTATGCAAATGAATTGCACATGATGACATGATATGCAAAGCATGACACGCAAGCAATGACAAGGCAATAACAGCGAATAACTAGAGGACACCTGGCACATCGGTCTCGGGGCGCTACATCCGTAGCCTTCTGGAACTCATGCTCGCCGGTCTCATCATCTTCGTCATGATCATCATCTCGTTGCTTCTTGTCACGACCCCGAGCGGGCCACTCTTGCTGGTTATCCTTTCCGTGGTGACCCCCTTGGCCGCCACGCTTCTTGCCAGATCCCTCGGCACCATCCTGGCCCTTCTCCTTGTCCCGCCTCTCATACTCAGCTTTTTGCTTCTCAGCAAGTAGCTCGACTTGCCGGCAGTTCTGGAGGTCGTGGCCCCTGGTGCGGTGGATTTTGCAATATTGCTTGTTGGAGCCTCCTGGCTTGTCGGCAGCCGCCAAGGCCCGACAGTGGCGCACCCAACGATTTCCTTGCCGGGGTTGTCTGCCTTGGCCTTCTTGGTAGCGCTGGTGTCCTTGGTTCCCTCGACGGAAGCACGGTCTTGCCCTTGAGCTTCCTGTTGCGGTGCCGGCCCTTCTTCGTCGGGGTGGCTGTGTCTTCGTCTGTGGATTCGTTTTCTGCGCCGGCATGCTCGCCGGGGTACTTCCTCCCCTCTTCAGCTCGAGCGCACCTATTGGCCAGAACATAAAGTTCGGCCACATCTTTGACCTTGTTCATCGCCAGCTCTTCATGCATCTTGCGGTTGCGCACATTCTGATGGAATGCGCTGATCACGGCGGCGGTATGAACATCTGGGATGTTGTATTGCACCCGGCTGAACCTCTGTATGTACTTGCGCAGGGTTTCACCTTCCTTCTGGGGGATGATATGCAAATCGCTTGCTTGGCCATGAGCTTGGTGGCCTCCGGTAAAGGTGCCAATGAACTCATGGCACAAGTCCGACCAAGAAGAAATGGAATCTGCCGGCAAGTGCATCAACCATGAAATGACATTGGGTTTGAGTGCCAACGGGAAGTAATTGGCAAGCACCTTGTCATCGCGGGCTCCAGCAGCTTGCATCGCGATGGTGTAGATGCTGAGGAACTCTGACGGGTTGGTCTTGCAGTTGTACTTCTCACCAACGTCGGGCTTGAATGTGCGGTAGGAGGGCCACTGGAACTGCCGCAGCTCACAGGTAAAGGCTGGGCAACCCACCTCATAGGGTAGGCCGCTAGAGCCTCCCGGTGTTGGGTGGTCCATAGTGGGCCCCCCCACCGATCTGATTGGTGGTGTGCATCGCGCCAGCGCTCGATGGTGGTTCGAGCGTCTTCACAGGCTCGCTCCCAAAGAACTTGGCGCTAATCGCGGTGGGTCCATGGGTCGGACGATGCTATGCACTACAAAAGAAAGACACATCCGTGACATCTTGGGCCGAATGAAATTTTTTCTGTCATACTTATGACAGTTCTATGACGATAATTGTGACAAAACCCGGTATCATCATAGATGTGGTGGGCTCCTACTTCTATGACAAAAAATCATGACAGAAAACGGGCTTTTCGTCCTGGGCGGGCCAGAGACGCAGCCGCATGACATTCTTTGGGTTGTCCACGATGGAAAAAACTATGGTAAAAGCGAGGGTGAGGAAAATATCGGGGTGTTCCCGGTTACGGTGGGTGGTCGGGGCCGAGCGATGCGCGTTTCTCTCGTACAAGCACGCGCGTGGGTGCGACACGTTGGGCTCTAACTAAACCCGAGCAATTGCACTGCAGGCTATGCGTTACTGAAACCGAGCGATCGATCGATGGCTGTTAACTGAACCCGATCGAGCGATTCCTTTGTTACTGATGCTAACTGAAGCTGATCGATGCTGCCTCTGGATGAACAGTGAGCGTTGCTGGGGGGGTTTGGATGAACAGTTCCCGGTGGGGGTGTATTAAGCGGAACCCGTGTTGTTTCTTCTGGATGAACAGGACCCCGATCGACCGAGCCGGTTGGGGCTAGATGAACAGGACCCCGTGGAGGGCAGGATGAACAGGACCCCGTGGAGGGTTGGATGAACAGTAGACGGTGGAGGGCTGGATGAACAGTAGCCCATGGAGGGGTGGTTGAACAGGAGCGCGTGGAGAGGGCTGGTTGAACAGTAGCCAGTGGAGTAGTGCGTGGTGGAGGCTGGATGAACAGGAGCCCGTGGATGAATAGTCGCAGGTGGAGGCTGGAGGAGGTCGATGGTGGATGAACAGTAGCCCGTGGAGGCTGGAGGGGGTCGATGGTGGAGATGAACAGTATCCCGTGGAATCCCATTTTGCGGTATGCCACACCCCTCCCGATGAATAGGACCCCTATTTCGACCGTAGCGCTCCAACACAAGTTCGTTTCCTCCGTTTTCCGGTACGCTACCCCCCTCTCGATCAACAGGACCCCCGTTTCAACCGGAGGAGGTCCGTTTCCTCCGTTTTGCGGGACGCCAGACCCCTCCCAATGAACAGGACCCCGTTTCGACCGTGGCCGATGGAACACAAGGCCGTTTCATCCGTTTTGTAGTACGCCAGGCCTCGTTTCCATCGGCTGTTCCGTCCAAGCCCTCCCGATGAACATGATGACGCATTCCGTTCTGACCTAGCCGATTGGCTCCCCATGAATAGGATGACGACGTTGTTTCTCCGTTCCAACCCAGCCATGTACACGAGCCCTGTCCATACGTATGCGTGAGTAGGCGTTCGAGACCCTGCCCGTATCTATGTACGTGGCCGTATTTTCTTTCTTGGACACTGGCCGATGTACGTACGTGTACATGCTACGTGTGCGCCTCTACTACGACACGTGTGCGCCTCTACATCGACCAGTATGTACATACACCTTCGCTTCGACCAGGTGGGTCTCGATTGTCAGGCACTTCCTTGCGTGCGAATATGTAGCTAGTGGGTCCCAACAGTCAGGGGGGCGAATCATTTTTTTGCCCGGACCCACTTCCTTGAATGCGAAGATGTATCTGGTGGGTCCTAGTAGCCAGGGGGAATGTTTTTTTCACGAAATACGGAGGCCCGTCCGGTGAGTCCCTGCTGTCAGGTGGACGAATAATTATTTTGCGCGTAAGAAGGAGGCACTTCCTTGCTGCGGCCATGGACCCAGTTGTTAGCCTCTCCACGTACAGTCCATGTCCGATGGAAGCTGTTCCTTGACCACATTGACCATGCCGCGCCGAGAGCAGGAAGGCGATGGACAATGGCGAGGCCTAGGAAGGGGACGACGCGGAGCCGGGGAAGACCCGGCAGTGGAAGCCCGTGCGGAGAGGAGTACGAGGGTTCACTGATTCGGCTGCGGTGAGAGGCTGCCATTGCCGCAGAATAATACGGTGTGTGGGTAACTAGAGGGATGGCCTGGCCAGCGGAGAGGAGTATGAGGGTTCACTGATTCGGCTGCGGTGAGAGGCTGCCATTGCCGCAGAATAACAGGGTGTGTGGGTAACTAGAGGGATGGCCTGGCCAGCGGTGGGAGTAGTAGGGCGCGATGAGGCCTCCATGGCATCGCAGCCGGCCACGGGAGGCAGGAGAACGAGGCAGGACCGGCGCTGGTTTGGGCGGCTGGAGCAAGAAAACCAGAGGTTGAAGAAGCACTACGGCCGTTGGATGGACATCGTACGGTCAATGGAGCTAGAATCGTGCATATTGACTAAGTTGACAAAGCCCTCCGTCCCCGTCAACTTAGAAGGCCCACAAGTCAGCCTCCCACTATATTGGGTTCCAGCTAGCAGGCGGGGTATTCATTTTTTGTGTGCAATAAGGAGGCACTTTGTTGCGTGCGAAGATATAGCAGGTGGGTACGAGCTGTCAGCGCCGGTAATGTTTTCTCGCGAAATACAGAGGCCCTTTCGGTGGGTCCAAGATGTCAGGTGGCGGAATCATTATTTTGCACGTGAAAAGGAGGCATTTCCTTGCGTGAGGCCGTGGACCCAGCTCTCAGCCTCTCCATGCACAGTCCACTTCAGATGCATGTCGGTCATTGACCACGTTGACCATGCCGCGCCGAGAGCACCAGAGCGGTGGACGATGGCGAGGCCTACGAAGGGAACAACATGGAGCCAGGGAAGACTCAGCAAGTGTTTCCGACATGGAGGGGAGTACGCGTGTACAAGGGTTTACTGATTCGTCTGCCATGCCCAGAGAATAACAGGAGGTGTGGGTGAGTAGAGGGATGGCTAGGTCAGCGATGGGAGTACGATGGGGCGGTGAGGCCTACACGGCAGCATAGCCGGCCGCGGGGAGGAGGCAGCAGGCAGTCCCGTCGGCGCTTGTTTGAGCGGCTGGAGCAGGAAGAGCAGAGATTGAAGAAGCACGACGACCGTTGGATGGAAATCCAATAGTCACTGCTTGTGCGTCAACCTTTTTTTAGGAAAGCCTCAAATCTGTGGAAAACAGCATACAGCCCATCTGCCATTATTTCTAATAATTTACAGCCCATTTGCTAATTCCTAAGGTTTTTTTTGGAGGCTATATTCTTTTTGTTAGCATTACAGCCCATATTGTGGGCACGGTTAAAAAATTATACGAAATTTTGCATATTCCGGTGCGGTCCGAACTGTTTTTAATCCCGAAATTTCGAGTCATGTTCAAACTGATTTTAAAAATAAATATATATCAATATAAATTCTAACAAATTTTCCACGCATAAAATCAATGCAATTTAAAATCTCGAAATGAAAAAGATAAATTTGAAACTAATTGCATGTTTGATGTGTTTTAAAAATGTACATCCCATTTCTCATTAATGATAGGCCATTTTCTCAGCCAGCCGAATGAAGCTCTCCTCGTCTTGAAAGATTTGCAGCCCAACAGGCCTGACAAAGACGACTTACTTGGAAAATCACAAAAAAACTGGGTTGTGGCCATGGACCCAGCTGCAGCCGTGGACCAAGCTGTCAGCCTCTCCACGTACAGTACTCTTCCGATGGAAGTCGGTTGTTGATCACATTGACCATGCCACGCCGAGAGCACCAAGGCGGTGGACGACTGCGGGGCCTAGGAAGGGGACGACGTGGAGCCGAGGAAGACTCGGCAGTGGATGCCCACGTGAAGAAGAGTATACGAGGGTTCACTGGTTCGGCTGCGGTGTGAGGCTGTCGTCCCCGCAGGGCCTGGCTAGCGGTGGGAATAGTAGGGGGTGGTGTGGCCTCAACGGCAGCACATCCGACCACTAGAGGTAGGAGCAGGCGGTCTCGCCAGTGCTGGTTTGGGCGGTTGGTGCAAGAAGAGCAGTGATTGAAGAAGCAGCAGAACCGTTCGATTCAAATCCAACAGTTACTGCTGCTAGAATCGTTTGTTGACTAAGTTGACAAGCCCTGCGTACGCGTCAACTTAGTAGGCTCACAGGTCCGCCTCCCAACCGGTATGCCCCAGATGTCAATGGGAGGAATCATTTTTTCGCGTAATAAGGAGACAATTGATTGCGTGCGGCCAGCCCAGCGGAGGGAGTAGGGTGGGCTGGGGAAGCCTGCGCGGCATCATAGCAGGCCACAAGAGGAGGGAGCAAACAGTCTCGCCGGTGCTAGTTTAGGCGGCTGGAGCAGGAAGATCAGAGATTGAAGAAGCACGTCGGCTGTTGGATGGACATCCAACACTCACTGCTGCTAGAATCGTGTGTTGACTGACAAAGCCTTGCGTAAACAAGTCAGTCTCGAAATCTGTGGCGTGTATAGCCCATTTGCTATTAATTTTATAATTTGTACTGATTTTCTAATTCATATGGAATTTATTGCAGCCTGTTTTCCATTTTTAGAATTACTGCCCATTTTTTGGTCAGTACTAGGGTTAAAAAAACTAACTAAATATGTGGGAAATTTTGAAAATTCGCAAATTTTTGCTTTGGAATATAATATTCTTAATCCAAAAATTAGTAGCCATACTAAAACAAATTTAAAAATAAGTTAGTACTATGTCATGTTAAATCCAATGAAATACTCCCTCCGTCCCAAAATTCTTGTGTTAGATTTGTCAAAATACGGATGTATCAATCACATTTTGGTATTAGATACATATGTATCTAGACTAATCTAAGACAAGAATTTTGGGACGGAGGGAGTATAAGATATCAGTGAAGAACAAAAACAAAAAATAAACTAATATCTCATTTGCTATAATTTTTTTTTGAATTTTCAACCCCTTTTGATATTACTTTTAACAGACACTGACCATACTCTTTGGCCAGGCGGGAATGCATCCCTCCTCGTCTTGAAATTTTTGCAGCCCAGTAAGTCGGAGAAAACAAATAGGCCTAGTTTGGGTATTCTTCAAAAAGAAATAATGGGCTACCTATTTTCCCAAAGAAAAAACTGTTGGGCTGGTCATGTTGTTAGACAGGCCACAGAGACCGCACAACCCAGTTTATAGCTTGCTCCTCCGAATTACTACTAAAGAATTTGTGCAATTCTGTCGTTAATTGACTATACGTTGAAAATAATGTGGGTCCCACATATCAGTAGGGTGGATTAGAGTAAAGAAACGAGGGGTTCATCCGAGTAGTAAAAGAGGTGCTTGCTTGTGTTCGGGAGTGGACCTGGCGTGTCTGTACTTTCATACTCACAACTACAGTCCTCTCCCGATTCACTATGTTGACAGGGACCCTTTCGAAACAAACTATGTTAATAGGGCCCAGATCTATTTATGATGTTGACTATGATTTGCATGGCTCCACTGGTTGCAGGAAGAAAATGCTGGGAGAAAGAAGACTGGTCGCTATCTTTGCCGAATAATAATATCAACTGAATGTAACGACACTATCATAGGAAATAATATCCTCCTATTAAATCGTGAATTTGAAGAACTGGTGCATGAGCATTTAGCTTTAATTATTATTTACTTATTTATGTTTAGGGGACCATGAGCATGTACCTAGGCTGGATTCATGTGAGAGCCTCCCTTCTAGTTAATTATGGGCTTCTCTATTGGGCCTGCATTAGTGGGTTGCATGTTATCAACAAGTGGAAAATGTGTTCCGTACGAAAAATAGTATGCGCTACGTACGGTATGGGGCACTAAAGGATCAAACCATGCAACGACTTCCAAATCATTGTGTTCGTCATTCTAACAACACATTTATTCATCCAACAGACGAAATATACTACTGATTGTACATTGAAAATAGCAGCGGCAACAACCAGGGTTGGGGGGTGCAACAAAAGCAGTAAGCAGGCCAGAACAGTGAGACGCAGCTCTCTCTTCCAAACCAAACATCAGCCATCATTACAAAAGGTCTACCAAAAAAGAACAACTGTATGCATCAAACTAAATAAAGATTCTACTACACCAAGTGTATGCATCTAACTAACTGGCTCAGTTAGACGTTACTATTTATTAAGCTATGGAGATTGGCTCACGGCTTGAACCAGATGGGTGCCTGACGGGGGAAACTCCAGCCAGCAGGTCAAAGTCTGATACTTGCACCCCTCTCTCCAACTTTGGGCCACAGAGCATGGTGGCACATATCAGGGTATGGTGCATGTAGAGACGCATGGTACACTGTGTACACACAGTTTTGCCTGATGAACGAAACCGCGCTGCCATCATGATCCTTGCCGTCGGTTATCTCCTGGTTAATCGGATAATTCAGTCCAACAAACAGAGAGCGTGTACCAAGGCGAATTTACCAACCTCCAGTCAAAAATTCCTGAAGGCCTAGAGAGGCTGGGATCCTGCTCAAAGACCTTGCAGTGACTGTGATTGTATTCCGCGAAACAACCCGTCCGGTACGTGCGAATGATCATCAATCGTTCACCGTCGTCTGATCTAGCCAGAAACCACCTGCAACTGCCATGCCTCTTTTCTTTGAAAGGTTCTGGGATTAGGAAGGGTAGGGACACCAGGCGGCTTACAACATCATATCAAGTTGGAATCAAATAACCCTCAAAAAAGTTGGAGTCAAATAAAAAAGGGCTCTTGATGTAGTCAATCTTAAGAACAGCATGTTATGAGCATGAATATTTTTTCAGTAAATGTTTACAGTAATATAAGAAAGCCATCATGATATCATAGGAAAGTAACATACTGTTGTAACAGCCGTTTGTAGCGATGACTGGAGTAGGCCAGCAATACGTCCAACCATAGAAGGAGTCGACGGCTTAAATGAAGCCCTTGTGTTCAGTGGCATCAGAGAACCATGGAGGATGTACGATCCTGCGATGGACGTGTAGATTTATCCACTTACCGCAGTGACCTGTTAGATAGGGGAGACCGCGGTTGAAGAACGCAATTAGCCTGAAGTCTTTATAATTCGTAGATCTTCTGGGCACTTGGCAGATTACAACCTTGAGAAAATCAAACTTGGTATCATGTTGGCTACTGTAAGATTCCGAGTATATTGGGCCGCAGAGCCAAAGCAGTGCAGTGTTAATTGAAGGAAGGGGGATCAATCACCGGGTGTAGACCTCCACGAGCATCCAGTTGCTACGACCGTCGACGAGCACCATCCAAGACGTGTTCATGCCGACCCAGTACATACCATTAATGTAGTTGAGGGTGACGGGGATCGGATCGCAGTCAAGGGGGTTGATGCTTGCCATCGTACGATCGTTATGTTGCATGACACGCTGTTTCTGAAGATCAGGTGGCATTAGCAAGCCAGGATCTGGCATAAAAAGCTCCGGCCTAAGGGCTTTGAGTAAACAGTAGAACCCCGACGATCACGCGGCGAGCGGCATGGTATTGAGATTGTCCACACGCGAAACAATGAGCTTGATTACCTCTGTCGGGATCGAATTCCAGCCACTCTTGCGGCGGATGCTGCTCGGTTCTGCCATTGTTAGTGCTTAGGTTTCGGAAGAGGGGGGAGGTGCCTTAGCGGGGATGGAAGATTCGATGAGCGGGGAAGCGCCTTAGCGGGGATGGAAGAGCGGACAAAGATGGAGAAGCGAATATGTGGTGCGGGAAGTGGACAGGTGATGATGACTACATCATGCCGCTTGACTTACGACACACATACCAGTAGCGTAGGGTCATATCAAAGTCAGACAACTTGCTTGAGTGATCACAGTAATGGTCGAATCATTGTTATATCAAAAGTAAAATGTTAGGAGTGAAACATAAGATATTTTTAGTGATACGTATATCAAAAGTAAACAGTTTTCTTTCAAATTTGTGAATATGTATTATTCTACTTTGGATCCGTTGCAATGGACGGGCTCATTGTTATAAAGGTTTATCTCTTGCATTCTCTGCAACCAACACCTAGTGTACTGGTCCGGGTTGGATGCTCGCAACATGATGACCTGAGTTTGAATTATGTCCTAAACTTTAGCTTTTTATTTTTTTTAATATATACTATACTTCTTGTGCTATTGTACCGGCAGTGGAACCCACAGAGTACTTAGAATACAGGATTAAGTATGGATTTGTTTCTTTTTAACTTTCTGTACGAATCTGTAGCGAGCCTGCAAGTCATGTACACTGTACTAACAGTGGAACCCACACAGTACTTCGAATACAAGATTAAGGATGCAATTAACTCTTTGTAGAGGGAGAATCATACACGCAATTAACTCAAATGGATTGGACATGACTCTATTATTTTCCAATGGCAACCGGCAAATTTCCTCCCGCGAGCCGGAGTAGGTTTCTCGGTTTGCATGCGGGTTTAACGGAGGGGTTTGATGGAGGCGAGGAGGCATGTTCAGTCGGGCGTGCAGTGGACGGCGCAGTACTATTCGATTTGACAACTACAACTAGTATATTACTAGTACGCGGGTACGTGCATAACACGGCGCAGTACTATTTGATTTGACAACTACAACTAGTATATTACTAGTACGCGGGTACGTGCTGTTGGGAAACGTAGTAATTTCAAAATTTTCCTACGCACACGCAAGATCATGGTGATGCATAGCAACGAGGGGAGAGTATGATCTACGTACCCTTGTAGATCGCAACGGAAGTGTTGACACAATGTAGAGGAAGTAGTCGTACATCTTCTTCCCGATCCAACCGATCCAAGCACCGTTACTCCGGCACCTCCGAGTTCTTAGCACACGTACAGCTCAATGACGATCCCCGGGCTCTGATCCAGCAAAGCTTCGGGGAGGAGTTCTGTCAGCACGACGGCGTGGTGACGATCTTGATGTATTACCGACACAGGGCTTCGCCTAAGCACTACAACGATATGATCGAGGTGGAATATGGTGGCAGGGGGCACCGCACACGGCTAAGCAACGATCTCAATGATCAACTTGTGTGTCTAGAGGTGCCCCCTGCCTCCGTATATAAAGGAGCCAAGGGGGAGAGGTGCGCCTGCCAGGAGGAGGGCGCAGGAGGAGTCCTACTCCTACCGGGAGTAGGACTCCCCACCAATCCTATTCCAACTAGGATTCCCAAGGGGGAAAGAGGGAGAGGGGTGGCCGGCCACCTCTCCTAGTCCTAATAGGACTAGGGGAGGGGGGGAGGCGCGCAGCCCTTATGGGCAGCCCTTTCACCTTTCCACTAAGGCCCAATAAGGCCCATATGACTCCTGGGGGGTTCCGGTAACCTCCCGGTAATCCGGTAAAATCCTGATTTCACCCGGAACACTTCCGATGTCCAAACATAGGCTTCCAATATATCAATCTTTATGTCTCGACCATTTCGAGACTCCTTGTCATGTCCGTGATCACATCCGGGACTCCAAACAACCTTCGGTACATCAAAATGCATAAACTCATAATAACTGTCATCGTAACATTAAGCGTGCGGACCCAACGGTTCGAGAACAATGTAGACATGACCGAGACACGTCTCCGGTCAATAACCAATAGCGGGACCTGGATGCCCATATTGGCTCCTACATATTCTACGAAGATCTTTATTGGTCAGACCGCATAACAATATACGTTGTTCCCTTTGTCATTGGTATGTTACTTGCCCGAGATTCGATCGTCGGTATCCAATACCTAGTTCAATCTCGTTACCGGCAAGTCTCTTTACTCGTTCCGTAATACATCATCTCACAACTACCATATTAGTTGTAATGCTTGCAAGGCTTATGTGATGTGCATTACCGAGAGGGCCCAGAGATACCTCTCCGACAATCGGAGTGACAAAACCTAATCTCGAAATACGCCAACCCAACATGTACCATTGGAGACACCTGTAGTACTCCTTTATAATCACCCAGTTACGTTGTGACGTTTGGTAGTACCCAAAGTGTTCCTCTGGTAAACGGGAGTTGCATAATCTCATAGTTATAGGAACATGTATAAGTCATGAAGAAAGCAATAGCAACATACTAAACGATCGGGTGCTAAGCTAATGGAATGGGTCATGTCAATCAGATCATTCAACTAATGATGCGACCTTGTTAATCAAATAACAACTCATTGTTCATGGTTAGGAAACATAACCATCTTTGATTAACGAGCTAGTCAAGTAGAGGCATACTAGTGACACTTTGTTTGTCTATTTATTCACACATGTATTATGTTTCCGGTTAATACAATTCTAGCAGGAATAATAAACATTTATCATGATTATAAGGAAATAAATAATAACTTTATTATTGCCTCTAGGGCATATTTCCTTCAGTCTCCCACTTGCACTAGAGTCAATAATCTAGATTACACTGTAATGATTCTAACACCCGATGGAGCCTTGGTGCTGATCATGTTTTGCTCGTGGAAGAGGCTTAGTCAACGGGTCTGGAACATTCAGATCCGTATGTATCTTGCAAATCTCTATGTCTCCCACCTGGACTAGATCCCGGATGGAGTTGAAGCGTCTCTTGATGTGCTTGGTCCTTTTGTGAAATCTGGATTCCTTTGCCAAGGCAATTGCACCAGTATTGTCACAAAAGATTTTCATTGGACCCGATGCACTAGGTATGACACCTAGATCGGATATGAACTCCTTCATCCAGACTCCTTCGTTTGCTGCTTCCGAAGCAGCTATGTACTCTGCTTCACATGTAGATCCCGCTACGACGCTTTGTTTAGAACTGCACCAACTGGCAGCTCCACTGTTCAATGTAAACACGTATCCGGTTTGCGATTTAGAATCGTCTGGATCAGTGTGAAAGCTTGCATCAACGTAACCTTTTATGGTGAGCTCTTTCTCACCTCCATATACGAGAAACATATCCTTAGTCCTTTTCAGGTATTTCAAGATGTTCTTGACCACTGTCCAGTGATCCACTCCTGGATTACTTTGGTACCTCCCTGCTAAACTTATAGCAAGGCACACATCAGGTCTGGTACACAGCATTGCATACATGATAGAGCCTATGGCTGAAGCATAGGGAACATCTTTCATTTTCTCTCTATCTTCTGCAGTGGTCGGGCATTGAGTCTGACACATGCAAGAACCCTTTCTTTGCTTGATCCATTTTGAACTTTTTCAAAATCTTGTCAAGGTATGTGCTTTGTGAAAGTCCAATTAAGCGTCTTAATCTATCTCTATAGATCTTTATGCCTAATATGTAAGCAGCTTCACCGAGGTCTTTCATTGAAAAACTCTTATTCAAGTATCCCTTTATGCTATCCAGAAATTCTATATCATTTCCAATCAATAATATGTCATCCACATATAATATCAGAAATGCTACAGAGCTCCCACTCACTTTCTTGTAAATACAGGCTTCTCCGAAAGTCTGTATAAACCCAAATGCTTTAATCACACTATCAAAGCGTTTATTCCAACTCCGAGAGGCTTCAACCAGTCCATAAATGGATCGCTGGAGCTTGCACACTTTGTTAGCTCCCTTTGGATCAACAAAACCTTCTGGTTGCATCATATACAATTCTTCTTCTAGAAATCCATTCAGGAATGCAGTTTTGACATCCATCTGCCAAATTTCATAATTATAAAATGCGGCAATTGCTAACATGATTCGGACAGACTTAAGCATCGCTATGGGTGAGAAGGTCTCATCGTAGTCAACCCCTTGAACTTGTCGAAAACCTTTTGCGACAAGTCGAGCTTTATAGACAGTAACATTACCGTCAGCGTCAGTCTTTTTCTTGAAGATCCATTTATTCTCAATTGCTTGCCGATCATCGGGCAAGTCAACCAAAGTCCATACTTTGTTCTCATACATGGATCCCATCTCAGATTTCATGGCTTCAAGCCACTTTGCGGAATCTGGGCTCACCATCACTTCTTCATAGTTCGTAGGTTCATCATGATCTAGTAGCATGACTTCCAGAACTGGATTACCGTACCACTCTGGTGCGGATCTTACTCTGGTTGATCTACGAGGTTTAGTAGTATCTTGTTCTGAAGTTTCATGATCATTATCATTAACTTCCTCACTTATTGGTGTAGGTGTCGCAGAAACAGTTTTCTGTGATGTACTATTTTCCAACAAGGGAGCAGGTACAGTTACCTCGTCAAGTTCTACTTTCCTCCCACTCACTTCTTTCGAGAGAAACTCCTTCTCAAGAAAGGTTCCGAATTTAGCAACAAAAGTCTTGCCTTCGGATCTGTGATAGAAGGTGTATCCAATAGTTTCCTTTGGATATACTATGAAGACACATTTCTCCGATTTGGGTTTGAGCTTATCAGGTTGAAGCTTTTTCACATAAGCATCGCAGCCCCAAACTTTCAGAAACGACAACTTTGGTTTCTTGCCAAACCATAGTTCATAAGGCATCGTCTCAATGGATTTTGATGGTGCCCTGTTTAACGTGAATGCGGCCATCCCTAGAGCATATCCCCAAAATGATAGCGGTAAATCAGTAAGAGACATCATAGATCGCAGCATATCTAGTAAAGTACGATTACGACGTTCGGACACACCATTACGCTGTGGTGTTCCGGGTGGCGTGAGTTGCGAAACTATTCCACAATTTTTCAAATGTACACCAAACTCGTAACTCAAATATTCTCCTCCACGATCAGATCATAGAAACTTTATTTTCTTGTTACGATAATTTTCCACTTCACTCTGAAATTCTTTGAACTTTTCAAATGTTTCAGACTTATGTTTCATTAAGTAGATATAACCATATCTGCTTAAATCATCTGTGAAGGTGAGAAAATAACGATATCCGCCACGAGCCTCAATATTCATCGGACCACATACATCTGTATGTATGATTTCCAACAAATCTGTTGCTCTCTCCATAGTACCGGAGAACGGTGTTTTAGTCATCTTGCCCATGAGGCACGGTTCGCAAGTACCAAGTGATTCATAATCAAGTGGTTCCAAAAGTCCATCTGTATGGAGTTTTCTTCATGCGCTTTACACCGATATGACCTAAACGGTAGTGCCACAAATAAGTTGCACCATCATTATCAACTCTGCATCTTTTGGCTTCAACATTATGAATATGTGTATCACTACTCTCGAGATTCAATAAGAATAGACCACTCTTCAAGGGTGCGTGACCATAAAAGATATTACTCATATAAATAGAACAACCATTATTCTCTGATTTAAATGAATAACCGTCTCGCATCAAACAAGATCCAGATATAATGTTCATGCTTAACGCTGGCACTAAATAACAATTATTTAGGTTTAATACTAATCCCGAAGGTAGATGTAGAGGTAGCGTGCCAACCGCGATCACATTGACTTTGGAACCGTTTCCTACGCGCATCGTCACCTCGTCCTTAGCCAATCTTCGCTTAATCCGTAGCCCCTGTTTCGAGTTGCAAATATTAGCAACAGAACCAGTATCAAATACCCAGGTGCTACTGCGAGCATTAATAAGGTACATATCAATAACATGTATATCATATATACCTTTGTTCACCTTGCCATCCTTCTCATCCGCCAAATACTTTGGGCAGTTCCGCTTCCAGTGACCAGTCTGCTTGCAGTAGAAGCACTCAGTTTCAGGCTTAGCTCCAGACTTGGGTTTCTTCTCTTGAGCAGCAACTTGCTTGCCGTTCTTCTTGAAGTTCCCCTTCTTCTTCCCATTGCCCTTTTTCTTGAAACTAGTGGTTTTGTTAACCATCAACACTTGATGCTCCTTTTTGATTTCTACCTCTGCAGCTTTCAGCATTGCGAAGAGCTCGGGAATAGTCTTGTTCATCCCTTGCATATTATAGTTCATCACGAAGCTCTTGTAGCTTGGTGGCAGTGATTGGAGAATTCTGTCAATGACGCAATCATCTGGAAGATTAACTCCCAATTGAATCAAGTGATTATTATACCCAGACATTTTGAGTATATGCTCACTGACAGAATTGTTCTCTTCCATCTTGCAGCTATAGAACTTATTGGAGACTTCATATCTCTCAATCTGGGCATTTGCTTGAAATATTAAGTTCAACTCCTAAAACATCTCATATGCTCCATGACGTTCAAAACGTCGTTGCAGTCCCGATTCTAAGCCGTAAAACATGGCACACTGAACTATCGAGTAGTCATCAGCTTTGCTCTGCCAGACATTCATAACATCTAGTGTTGCTCCAGCAGCAGGCCTGGCACCCAGCGGTGCTTCCAGGACGTAATTCTTCTGTGCAGCAATGAGGATAATCCTCAAGTTACGGACCCAGTCCGTGTAATTGCTACCATCATCTTTCAACTTTGCTTTCTCAAGGAACGCATTAAAATTCAACGGAACAACAGCACGAGCCATCTATCTACAATCAACATAAATAAGCAAGATACTATCAGGTACTAAGTTCATGATAAATTTAAGTTCAATTAATCATATTACTTAAGAACTCCCACTTAGATAGACATCCCTCTAATCCTCTAAGTGATCACGTGATCCAAATCAACTAAACCATGTCCGATCATCACGTGAGATGGAGTAGTTTCATTGGTGAACATCATTATGTTGATCATATCTACTATATGATTCACGCTCGACCTTTCGGTCTCCGCGTTCCGAGGCCATATCTGTATATGCTTGGCTCGTCAAGTATAATCTGAGTATTCCGCATGTGCAACTGTTTTGCACCCGTTGTATTTGAACGTAGAGCCTATCACACCCGATCATCACGTGCTGTCTCAGCACGAAGAACTTTCGCAATGGTGCATACTCAGGGAGAACACTTCTTGATAATTTAGTGAGAGATCATCTTATAATGCTACCGTCAATCAAAGCAAGATAAGATGCATATAAAGATAAACATCACATGCAATCAATATAAGTGATATGATATGGCCATCATCATCTTGTGCCTGTGATCTCCATCTCCGAAGGACCGTCATGATCACCATCATCACCGGCGCGACACCTTGATCTCCATCGTAGCATCGTTGTCGTCTCGCCAATCTTATGCTTCCACGGCTACCGTTTAGTGATAAAGTAAAGCATTACATCGCGATTGCATTGCATACAATAAAGCGACAACCATATGGCTCCTGCCAGTTGCCGATAACTCGGTTACAAAACATGATCATCTCATACAATAAAATTTAGCATCATGCCTTGACCATATCACATCACAACATGCCCTGCAAAAAAACGTTAGAAGTCCTCTACTTTGTTGTTGCAAGTTTTACGTGGCTGCTACGGGCTTTAAGCAAGAACCAATCTCACCTACGCATCAAAACCACAACGATAGTTTGTCAAATAGACTCCGTTTTAACCTTCGCAAGGACCGGGCGTAGCCACACTCGGTTCAACTAAAGTTGGAGAGACAGTCGCCCGCAAGCCATCTATGTGCAAAGCACGTCAAGGGAACCGGTCTCGCGTAAGCGTACGCATAAGGTTGGTCCGGGTCGTCTCGTCCAACAATACCGCCGAACCAAAGTATGACATGCTGGTAGGCAGTATGACTTGTATCGTCCACAACTCACTTGTGTTCTACTCGTGCAAATAACATCAAACCATAAAACCTAGGCTCAGATGCCACTGTTGGGAAATGTAGTAATTTCAAAATTTTCCTACGCACACGCAAGATCATGGTGATGCATAGCAACGAGGGGAGAGTATGATCTATGTACCCTTGTAGATCGCAACGGAAGCGTTGACACAATGTAGAGGAAGTAGTTGTACGTCTTCTTCCCGATCCAACCGATCCACGCACCGTTACTCCGGCACCTCCGAGTTCTTAGCACACGTACAGCTCGATGACGATCCCCGGGCTCTGATCCAGCAAAGCTTCGGGGAGGAGTTCTGTCAGCACGACGGTGTGGTGACGATCTTGATGTATTACCGACGCAGGGCTTCACCTAAGCACTACAACGATATGATCGAGGTGGAATATGGTGGCAGGGGGCACCGCACACGGCTAAGGAACGATCTCAATGGTCAACTTGTGTGTCTAGAGGTGCCCCCTGCCTCCGTATATAAAGGAGGCAAGGGGGAGAGGTGCGCCGGCCAGGAGGAGGGTGCAGGAGGAGTCCTACTCCTACCGGGAGTAGGACTCCCCCCCAATCCTATTCCAACTAGGATTCCCAAGGGGGAAAGAGGGAGAGGGGTGGCCGGACACCTCTCCTAGTCCTAATAGGACTAGGGGAGGGGGGAGGCATGCAGCCCTTATGGGCAGCCCTTTCACCTTTCCACTAAGGCCCAATAAGGCCCATATATATCAATCTTTATGTCCAAACATAGGCTTCCGATGTCCAAACATAGGCTTCCAATATATCAATCTTTATGTCTCGACCATTTCGAGACTCCTCGTCATGTCCGTGATCACATCCGGGACTCCGAACAACCTTCGGTACATCAAAATGCATAAACTCATAATAACTGTCATCGTAACATTAAGCGTGCGGACCCTACGGTTCGAGAACAATGTAGACATGACCGAGACACGTCTCCGGTCAATAACCAATAGCGGGACCTGGATGCCCATATTGGCTCCTACATATTCTACGAAGATCTTTATCGGTCAGACCGCATAACAACATACGTTGTTCCCTTTGTCATTGGTATGTTACTTGCCCGAGATTCGATCGTCGGTATCCAATACCTAGTTCAATCTCGTTACCGGCAAGTCTCTTTACTCGTTCCGTAATACATCATCTCACAACTACCATATTAGTTGTAATGCTTGCAAGGCTTATGTGATGTGCATTACTGAGAGGGCCTAGAGATACCTCTCCGACAATCGGAGTGACAAAACCTAATCTCGAAATACGCCAACCCAACATGTACCATTGGAGACACCTGTAGTACTCCTTTATAATCACCCAGTTACGTTGTGACGTTTGGTAGTACCCAAAGTGTTCCTCCGGTAAACGGGAGTTGCATAATCTCATAGTTATAGGAACATGTATAAGTCATGAAGAAAGCAATAGCAACATACTAAACGATCGGGTGCTAAGCTAATGGAATGGGTCATGTCAATCAGATCATTCAAATAATGATGTGACCTCGTTAATCAAATAAAAACTCATTGTTCATGGTTAGGAAACATAACCATCTTTGATTAACGAGCTAGTCAAGTAGAGGCATACTAGTGACACTTTGTTTGTCTATTTATTCACACATGTATTATGTTTCCGGTTAATACAATTCTAGCATGAATAATAAACATTTATCATGATTATAAGGAAATAAATAATAACTTTATTATTGCCTCTAGGGCATATTTCCTTCACGTGCATCACACATGCAAAGTTCAATTCGTGAAAACAGATCTCCCACGCTGATTTTTTTATTCAAAAAAGAATTCCTTCAAAAGTCTAACAAATCAACAATTTTGTTCTGTTTTTATGTAAATTCTTCCCTCCTTGGTCATGGTGCACAACCACAGATGACTTATTGACCTGGACGGAGGGAGTAGCATAGTCTGCAAGCATATATAGAGAGAGACGTGTAGTGCGATAGCATATAGTAAAGTTTGTGCTATATGCACGTACTTACAAAATGCGTATGAATACACAAGGTTTCCAAACATTCCCTTTTACATACATAATTAAGGACGCTAATAATTCCTGAACGTTCGGGATTTATCAATTGCGTCCCAAAACTAATGAGATCGCCTTATAAACAAAAATTATACTCCTACTAAAAGGCACGGCGCTCGCAGGAGTGCTTGCGGGGTGCCATGAGTGCCCTGGTGCGCGGCTGTTTCTGAGCGCACCGACACAACGCCTCTTCCTCAGCCTCGCAACTCGCGAGGTGTTGATTTGCGGCTTGCCGGCAGGCGAGCGCGATCTCACAGGTGTGGTGATCCGGCGCCAACAGGTACTCCTCCTTGCTGGAAGCATGCACCCGGTCCACGTACTGCCATGCGTAGATGAGGCTCTTGGGCCTGACTGCACTCAGGGCTTTGGCACAGGCATCCTCCGCCACCCTCGCGGCCCTCGCACGAGCCTTCTGCCAAAGAGCCAATTGCCTGACTCTCTCGGACGTGACATAGGCCTGATAGGCAGCTTGTTCCGCGGTGCGCTTCTCTTCCTCGGCCTTCTTCTCCGCCTCTATTTTGGCGCGCTCTTCTGGAGGAAAAGCCTCCCACACGGCAACATACATTTCTTTCCAAAGCTCCTCAAGGCTGGGTGGCTCGGCGGGCGGCGCGACGTTCTCCCCATAGCGGGGAGCCGACGTGTCCTCCGACTTGCGTGCTGGCGAGATTGGGAACATTGACGTGTCCACCTCGGAGAGGAACGTCGATGCGTCCTTGTCGACTAGTGGCGGCGAGGAACGGAAAGGCGACACGTCCACCTCGAGGCGTCGCGGTGAGGAGCGGAATTCTGATGCCTCCCCCTTGAAAGTGCGTTATATCGACTAGAGGTGGGGTGAATAGGCGATTTTTATGGAAGTCTTCAAAACGTGGAAGTTATGAAGAAAAACAATAGAGATATGCCTATTACTATGCAGCGGAAATTAGACTACACTAGGCAAGCCATGGTCAAGTATCAACAGAGTGAGAGCACAGTGACAAATAGTTGTAGTGTAATTAGGATCAGGTAGGAAGATACTATGAAGCCAAACAGATCATACACTCACGTTGTGAAGACAAAAGATAGAACAGACATGCAATGACTTCACAATGAGTGATCAGTAAGTAAAAGGAAGTGAAGATGAAACCAGTGACTCGTTGAAGACAATGATGTGTTGGACCAGTTCCAGTTGCTGTGACAATTGTACATCTGGTTGGAGCGGCTAGGTATTTAAACCTTAGGACACACAGTCCTGGACACCCAGTCCTGAACATGCAGCTCAGGACACCAAGTCCTCACCGTATTCTCCTTGAGATAAGGTCACATAGTCCTCTCGCAATCACTCTGGTAAGTCTTCAAGGTAGAGTCCCAAACCTTCACAGACTTCGTTCACCGGCAATCCACAATGTCTCTTGGATGCTCTGAACGCGACGCCTAACCGTCTGGGGATGCATAGTCCTCAAGTGTAATAAGTCTTCAGATCACACAGACAAGAAGACTCAAGTGATGCGCAATGTTCTCTGGCTCTGGGTGGTTAGGGCTTTTCTCCTCGCTAGGAATTTTCTCTCAAAGGCTTCGAGGTGGGTTGCTCTCAAACGACAAAAGCCGTGCACTGAAATCTGAGCAGCCAACCGTTTATGGTTGTAGGGGGTGGGCTATTTATAGCCACTTGGCAACCCGACCTGATTTGTCCGAAATGACCCTAGGTCACTAAGGAACTGACACGTGTCTCAACGGTCAGATTTCAAACTCTCATGGCAACTTTACTTGGGCTACAAGCAAAGCTGACTTGTCCGGCTCCGGACAAGATTCGCTCTCATTGTCTTCACTCGAAGACATAGGTTTTTGGTTTAGGCATCACTTCAGTCATTCTAACTGGTTCTCCTGGACCCCACTTAACAGTACGGTGGTTCCTATGACTCAACACAAAAGAAAAAGAACTACGAAAGATCTAAGTCTTCGAGCTCCATAGGCTTCATAACGTGTCTTCTTTTGTCATAGTCTTCAATGTGAATATCTTCATATACCACCTTTGACTTGAATGTCTTCATACATTTTTAGGGGTCATCTCTGGTAGTAAAACCGAATCAATGAGGGACTTCTACCTGTGTTATCCTGCAATTCTCACAAACACATTAGTCCCTCAACTAGGTTTGTCGTCAATACTCCAAAACCAACTAGGGGTGGCACTAGATGCACTTACAATCTCCCCCTTTTTGGTGATTGATGACAAACTAGTTGAAGTTTTCAACGGGGAATATAGACTGTGAAATTGTAAAGGATAAGGAATTGTCTTCATAAGTTGCAGGGGCTCCCCCTGAAGATGTGCATACAAGTTAATTTGCTTTTGGAATGCAAATGCACATGGCAGGTTGTACTTGTGGAGATCCACTTCAGCTTATGATGACAATCCACTATGCATGTGAAGATATATGAAGATAATGACATGCATAATGGAAAATGGACGTCTGCAGAATGAGATAAGTGCGGAATTTATCGTCGCACATGTGGAATTTATCTTCGCAAAACAGGGTGGCAAACAAGTAGCAGACGACCATCTGGTTTAAGTGCTACAACTCATAAGAACCAAATGTAAAACAAGAGTTGTAAGCACGAAGCAAAATATAACATAACATAAAGCACCCGCCCATATGGACCCGCTTGAAGACTATCAACCCATATGCTTCTCCCCCTTTTGTCAGCAAGGACGAAAAAGGTTTGAAGACATAGAGTGTCTATTCGTTCCTAGAAGCAGCAGGGTCGTTGGAGGTGTTTGGCGGTGCAGAAGAGCTTGGAGGTGCTGAAGCAGGTGGCGGTGAGGTAGCATCGTCTTCTTCATCAATGATTCGGGCAGTGACTGTGGCAGCTGAGGAAGAAAACTCAGAGTCTTCAAGTGATGGTGTGCTTCGCATCACAGCCCTTCTAGGAGGTGTGGTGTCAAACTTGAAACGCTCAGTGAAGCCATCCTCTTCAAGTTCAGCTTCAGTACATATCATTGATAGCCCTTTCCATGTGCGGCGACAAGTTTCATGGGCAACGAAAGCGTTCTTGGTGGCAAGATTTCGGATGCGATTGACATCCACCAAGAGGCTCTTCATCTGTCTCTTGAGCCAGTCATGATGCTTGTCTTATTTTTGATGAAGGGCCACAAGAAGCTCTCGGTTATTGAGAACACGAGTGCGCTTCTTGGGTCTTGAAGCAGTTGCACTATAAGTGGCTTCAGTGGAAGCAGGGTGCGGCGCACGTGTAGTGCCAGCCAAAGGATACACCCTGGAGATGGCTTCAACACCTTCATCGTTCTGAGTGAGGCTCTGGTCTTCTGCATTCTAAAGACTCAAAGGTTGCTTGGCAGGCTCAGGATATATGGCTTCAGCAGAGGTATCCACATCTGGCAAGAAGATCCGATGGTTTCGGGCTGAGGGCTGATACGAGATCGTAGAGTGCAGTTTGATCAGCCTCATCACCCAAGGAGCATAGAACTTCAAACCAAATAAATCTGAGCTTGACGCTGCAAGTTGGCGTATGGTTGAAGCATTTGCCATGAAGGATATAGAATATGAGAGTCTTCATTGCACCTTCAATCTTGGCATGTGGAGAGTGTCCCTTAATGGGCCAGAGAGTCCGCCGGATGATGTGATATATGGTCCTGGGCAGGTACTCTAGGTCTTCAACAAAGAACTCAGTTGGATAGGGTGCATCGTGGGGCAATGGCTTCATCATCGAGAGCATCTGACTCATATTTGGTTCAGGCCTCTGGAATATGCTCTCAATAGCTTCTGCATGTAGTTGACAGCCTTCCTCGAAGAATTCGCCAGGAGTGGGCAGGCCGGTGAGCTCAATGATATCAAATGCATTGGCATCATGATGGACATTGCCGGTCATCCACTCTAGGACCCAAGTCTTTGGATCTCTGTAGTATCCTTTGATGTGTAGGGTGGCATAGAATTGCAATAGAAGCTCTTCATTCCAGTGCTCTTCATCAGTTATAAACTGCAGCAGACCCACTTGCTTGAAGCAATCCAGCGCTTCCTCTAAGCAGGGCAGACCAGCAATGGCTTCAACATCAAGACGCTTGTGCAGGAAGATGCGACCTTGGTTGTATAGGATGCATGAATAGTAGCTGCGCTGAGGATAGCTCCAGAACCTATCTGATGAAATCCTTTCCCTTGAATAGGGGTTCTTGGAGCTGTTGAAGAACGTATTGTCTGCCTTGAAGCTATTGATGTCAAAGGAGCTAGGTGCTGATGCAGGACCTGGGAACCTTGGCAGCCTTGGGACTGGCTTCTCGACATGAGGCCTGTGCTCAACATGGTAATCAAATTGAGGACCTGCAGCAGACTCAGGAACAAAAGTGTCTGGATCAGTAGCTTCAGTGTCTTCTAAAGCTTTTGGTGGGGAGGGCTCCACATTGGCTTCATTGTTGGTTGTGGCAGCCTCAATATTTTCAGCCTCCGCTTGACTAGCTGGAGGGTCGGTTACAAGCACGTTCTCCTGGAGAACTGCTTCATGGTGGATCATAGGAGTGGGCTCTTGTGGTGCTTCTTCTGCGGCTGATGCAGCCGGGATGTCTTCAGCATAGACTTGAGGCCTTGGACCTTTGCGAAGCCTGCGGAATGCAGACGACGCTTGTGGGATTGGAGTGGGATGGGCCTCATTGTCTTCTTCCTCTTGAGGGCGATCCGCCCATGACGCTTCTTGTGCAATTGGCGTCAGAGGACGACCAATGCTGATGAGTTCGCTTTGTTCATACTGAGGAAGGGCTGCATCATCTTGTACATTGTCCTGATGACCAATGTCTTCAGCAGCAATGTGGTCGGCTGCTGGTATGTCTTTAGCTTCAGGAGCCTCTGTGGAAGTAGGCTCATGAACTGTCAGTTGTCGTTCTGCGTTGGGGTGAACCATAGAGATAGGTTCAACTATCAAGGGCTCTGTGGGAGCAGCCCGAGATTTCTTGATCTTTCGCTTCTTCTTGCTGGGGGCAGTAGGAGAGGCTTCAGAGCTTTTCCTTTTCCTGGCTTCAGCCTCAGCAGTTCTTGTCTTCTTGAGCTCTGAAGCTGTTGACTGGCTCTTTGGCTTCGAGCCAGTCATTGCAGTTGGGAAGACAATCGGAACTGCTTCTTGCCTTGGTGCCTCTGGTTCAGCCATAGCAGGCTTCTTCTTCTTCTTCGCGGCCATCTTGGGGTCCATGCCTGGACGCCCAAGTGCCTTGCGCTTCTCAGCCTCATTGTAGGCTTGTACACATCTTTCAGCCAGAGACTTCATCTGCTCCCGTGAGCCCTGAGCTTCTGCACGCTTCTTCAGAAAATTTTCCTTGAGCTCATGCAACATGGTCTTGAAGCTCTTCACTTCTTGCACGCTGAGCTTGGCCATATTCTTCTTGAACTGAGCCTTTTCATGATCAATTTTCTGCTTCAGTTCAACAATCCGCTGGGCAATGGCAAGTTCTGAAGCAATTGCGCCTTGGAAGGTGACGCTGAGGCCAACAGGCAGCTGCAGATCTTCGAAGCTGATGTTTGGTGTGGCAAACCATTCATCGATGAAGTTGCGGATGATGGCGACATCAAAGAGAGGCAAATTGTTGAAGATTCCAGCTTCTTCTTTGCTCTTGATGAGCTGCTCTAGAGCGTCATCTCCAAGATCTTCATCACTTGACAGATCAATGGCTTCACTGTGCAGAATGGCAGCAGGTGTGAGCTCTTTGCCGGTGTGTGGCTGAGGCACCTTGGCCTTCTGGGGCTTGGAGACGCGGGATACGTCTTCAGACTGCACACTGGCTTCAGGAGGTGCAGTTTCCATTGGCTTCGCCCTTGAGATTTTTGATGAAGGGGCCAGTTTTGAAGATTTTGGCTTCTTTGACTGCTTTGGCTTCGGTACAGGAGGAGCTTCATTAGACTCAGAGTTAGCTGGGGGGTCATTCACGGCAGTCCCTTGGACTAATATGCGGGTGATGAGGCCCTCAAGGTTGGCATAAGGACCGATGATATTGGGTTCTATGTCGCGTGTGCCATCTGCCCTTGGTGCTGAGGGACCAGGGTTGAAGTCTAACCCTAATTTCTTCTTGTTGAGCTTCGCTGATTGTTGGGCTAACTAGAAGTTGCGCTTGAACATATTGTCGTCACGACACCAGAGTAGTGACAACGGATGTGCATCATCAGGCTGTGGCCCACGAACCATGCATGGATAGAAGCTTTGGGCAATAGCTTCATCTCTGGTCCTGGGTACAAGGTTCTTGTATAAGATGTCTCCCCACGGGCTTTTGATGGCACTTTTCTCAGCATACTCTTGGGTTGTGAAGGGGTATTTGAACCATTGTTCAGCCCAATAGCATCAAATCCATTGGATTCGGGACTTGTGCTGCCCATAATTCTCTTCAGGATCTGTTTTATACATTTCTGACAGGTCTTCAGGCAGATCTTTGGAAGTTCCTCCACGTCTCTGTCTGCCCCCCTTCCTTGCTGCTGCTTCTGAAGCCATAAACATTAACTTGAAAGGCTTCAAAAACTTTCAAAGGCTTCAAAGGCTTTCTTTTGCTGGACCAACAGGAACTGGCTTCAGGAGAATTTATGTGATGCTATAGGAATTCTGCAAATGAATGCAGACTATGAGAACCGAAGGATTCTCCCACGGACATGTACCTGTGACACCATTAAGGTACGAGGGAAGGGGAAGAGGTCATATGCATTCTCAGAAGGTTTTGATGATTAATCAGTTTAGAAGACATTGACCTCATAGTGCAAAGACATTCACTCATAGATAAGAAGTTGGTTCCAGATTTGTACGAACCCACATATCAGTACAAGTGAGGAATCTAACTACTTCATGAAGCACAAGTGAATATACTAGGCATGTTATGAGATGCAGATAGAGAGATCCAACTTGTGTGAAGAGAAACTTCTTATGGTAGAAAGTGACAGAACCATGAGATCAACCGGGGCTGTAAAAAGAAGTTTTATTTACCACACTTGGAACTGCTAGACGGAGTGGGAGATGATGCCGAGCAGTTCAATCCTCCGTGCCCTAACTTGGCGACGGCGGAGAGGACGATGTCCGCGGTCGGCGTGAAGACGGTGTCGGAGAGGTTGCGGCAGCGAAGCACTTCATCGCCGACGTCGTCGATAGCTAGCGGTGGAGCTAGGGTTCGTGCGAGGGTGGAAGAAGGAGATAATGACCACGGTAAGTGTGAATTTATAGGCTTAGGGGCGGCACTGTGCTATTACACAGGTGCCCCTGGCGATTCGCATCTGAGGAACGCGTGGCCAGTTTGCGGAAGTTTGGGGTTTGTTCCACGTCCCACGCACGCCTCGATTGTCGGGCGGTCGTTCCTGCTTCTCCGGATTTTATGTGGAGGAATGACCATTGAAAACGGACTTTATGGTTGTCTCTATATCTTCTGCTGAAGGACGCAGTGAAGACAATCGACAGTTTCAATAGAATGCATATGACTTGGAGAGATAGAGTTTGAGATAGAAAGCATAGAGAAGTTGGGGTCCGATCACATTCACTTAGTTCAAAAGATTCAACACGAAGATATAGCTATAAGTGAATGCTGTAGAGGACAGAACACTAGCATATATATATATATATATATATATATATATATATATATATAATCAACATAGTGAAGATAATCATGAAAATATGTTGAGTTTGAAGCCAAACCAAATGTGAAGACATTTCAAGGTAATGCCATGAGTGAAACACTTCAAAATAGAACATTTGGTGGTGGCGTTATCCACCGTATAGGAAGTATTAGACCCAGACACGACGCACAATCGTGGCGCTCCGAAGTCAAATTCCATATTAATGTATTCACACTTAGAATGTATGTCTTCATTGATTGAAGATATACTTTACTTTGTGTGTTGCACATCTAAGTCATCATATGCATAAGTGTTAGGATGTGTGCCTGATCACAGGACATTTGAGGATTCCAGGATATTTAGCTCACACCGTAACTTGCAAAACCTCTTCTCATCCAAGGGCTTGGTGAAGATATCTGCCAATTGCTCTTCAGTGTTGACGTGTATGATATCAATGTCTTCCTTCACAACATGATCTCTGAGAAAGTGATGACGAATTTCAATGTGCTTTGTCTTCGAGTGCTGAACTGGGTTGTTGGCAATCTTGATGGCGCTTTCGTTATCGCAGTAAAGTGGCACTTGCTTCAGATGAATGCCATAGTCCTTGAGTGTTTGCTTCATCCACAGAAGCTGAGCGCAGCAAGATCCAGCAGCAATGTATTCAGATTCAATAGTGGAGAGAGATACACAGTTCTGCTTCTTTGAAGACCAACATACAAGTGATCGTCCCAGAAAGTGACATGTTCCTGATGTAGACTTGCGATCAACTTTGTCAGCAGCATAATCAGCATCCGAGAATCCAACCAAATCAAACTCTGATCCCTTTGGATACCATAATCCTAGAGTTGGGGTGTGAGCCAAATATCGAAGAATTCGCTTCACAGCTAAGTGATGCGACTCCTTTGGTGCCGCTTGAAATCGAGCACACATGCAAACACTAAGCATAATATCTGGCCTAGATGCACATAGATAAAGTAAAGAACCAATCATGGAGCGGTATACCTTTTGATCGAACTCTTTACCATTGTCGTCAGGACCCAGATGATGTTTGGCTGGCATTGGTGTTGTGAAGCCTTTGCAGTCTTGCATACCGAACTTCTTTAGGCAATCTTTGAGATACTTCTCTTGAGATATGAAGATGTCATTGCGTTGTTGTCGTATTTGAAGACCAAGGAAGAACTTCAGCTCCCCCATCATGGACATCTGATATTGCTCTTGCATCATATATCCAAACTCTTCACTGTACTTTCGATTGGTGCAGCCGAAGATAATGTCATCCACATATATTTGGCACACAAACAGTTCACCATCATATGTCTTCGTGAAAAGAGTGGGATCTAGGGAACCAGATATGAAGCCTTTGCTCTTCAGGAAATATTTGAGTGTGTCATACCAGGCCCTAGGGGCTTGTTTGAGGCCATACAGTGCCTTGTTGAGCTTGTATACCATGTCAGGATGTTTTGGATTTTCAAAACCAGGCGGTTGTGCAACATACACTTCTTCTTCAATCTTGCCATTGAGAAAAGGCACTCTTCACATCCATTTTATATAGAAGAATGTTATGATGATTGGCATAGGCCGGCAGTATGCGTATGGCTTCAAGCCTAGCCACAGGAGCATTTGTTTCATCGAAGTCAATGCCTTCCACTTGAGTATATCCTTGAGCAACGAGACGAGCTTTATTTCTGACAACTTGACCATGCTCATCTTGCTTCTTGCGGTATATCCATTTGGTGCCTATTATGTTGTGCTTCCGTGGATCAGGACGCTTAACCAGTTCCCATACATTATTCAGCTCAAACTGTTGAAGCTCTTCTTGCATAGCTTGAATCCATTCAGGTTCCATGAAGGCTTCTTCAACTTTCTTGGGTTTTGATATTGAGACGAATGCTAAGTGCCCACAGAAATTTGCTAGCTGAGTTGCCCTTGAACGAGTGAGTGGACCAGGTGCATTGATGCTATCAATTATTCTTTCAATCTGCACTACATTGGCAACGCGAGGATGTACTGGGCGAAGACTTTGCCCTTGCTGATCTGTGTTGTTGTTGGGAGGAATGTCTTCAGGCTGAGCATTGTCTTCATGTTGATCAGGTGCTGAGATGATACGTTCTTCTTCCGGATGAGCTTCAGAAGGTATAATCTCTCCAGTTCCCATTAGCTTGATTGATTCACTGGAAGGAACTTCATCTAGCACACTTGGCAGCTTCTCTCTTTGTGATCCGTTGGTCTCATCGAACCGCACATCCACTGTTTCAACCACTTTGTAATGAAAGAGATTGAAGACTCTGTAGGAGTGCGAATCCTTTCCATATCCAAGCATAAAGCCCTCATGTGCTTTTGGTGCAAATTTTGAGGTGTGATGTGGGTCCTTGATCCAGCACCTTGCGCCAAATACTCTGAAGTAACTGACATTTGGCTTTTGCCAGTAAGGAGCTCATAAGATGTCTTGTTCAGAAGCTTGTGAAGATAAACATGATTGATTGTATGGCATGCAGTGTCAATGGCTTCAGTCCAGAATTTTCTTGGAGTCTTGTATTCATCTAGCATCGTTCTGGCCATCTCAATGAGTGTTCTGTTCTTGCGTTCGACGACGCCATTCTGCTGTGGCGTGTATGGAGCTGAGAATTCATGCGTGATGCCCAAGGTATCAAGATATGTATCAAGGCCAGTGTTCTTGAATTCAGTGCCATTGTCACTTCTAATGTGTTTTATCTTGGCGCCAAAATTGTTCATAGCACGATTGGCGAAGCGTCTGAAGACATCCTGCACTTCAGTCTTGTAAAGAATTATGTGCACCCAAGTATATCTAGAATAATCATCAACAATAACGAAGCCATAGAGGCAAGCAGTAGTAGTAAAAGTTGAGTAGTGAGTGGGACCAAAGAGATCCATGTGAAGCAGTTCGAAGGGTCGAGTAGTGGTCATGATTGTCTTCGAGGGATGTTTTGCCCTCATCATCTTCCCTGCTTCACAGGCACTGCATAAGTGATCTTTCTTGAACTTGACGCCTTCGATGCCTATGACATGTTTCTTCTTCGCAAGGGTGTGGAGGTTCCTCATGCCAGCATGCCCAAGCCTCCGATGCCAAAGCCAGCATTCTGAAGCTTTTGCAAGAAGACATAATGCAAGTTGTGGCCCTGCTGAGAAATCTACCACATACAGATCATCTTTTCGATACCCTTCAAACACTAGAGACTTGTCAGATTCCATTAGTACAAGGCAACGATATTTTCCAAACATTACGATCACATTCAAATCACAAAGCATTGAGATAGACATTAAGTTGAAGACAAGGGATTCAACAAGCATGACTTTATCCATGTGTTGATCCTTTGAGATTGCAACTCTACCTAGACCCAATACCTTACTTTTACCAGTGTCAGCAAATGTGATGTGGCTCTTGTCGGATGGACGTAAGGTTGAGTCCATAAGAAGGCTTCTTTTGCCAGTCATGTGATTTGTACACCCGCTATCAATAATCCATTCTGAAGACTTTGAAGACGCTGGTGTCGTACCCTACAGTGCAGTTAGGGGGATAGGCTTCACGAAGAGAATTGTGAAGCAAAAACATTTGACGAACCAGTGGGTTATGAAAACTTAGATCCAGATTAGGACTAATAGGGAGAGTAGCATGCGATTCAGGAACAAAGTACATAATGATGCCATTCGGGCATTTTATCTTGCGCCCTACAAGATTTTTAAGGTCCCCAGCAATAGCGTCAGAAGATTTTGGTTTTCTGCTAGAGACCTTTCCCTGCAAAAGAGAGTTAAGCCTTCTTAACCACCCACATCTTCAAGGGTGGCTTAGAAGCAATAAGTCTAAGTGCAGCATCTGAGAATTTTGGCTTTGAAGCCTTAGCAAACAGTCTTGCAGGTGGACAATAGTACTCATAAGAATAAGCAGAATAATTTTTGGTCATATGAACATGACGGTTTGATGAACCGCTCTCATATTCATATGCCTGAGTATGGTTTCCCTACAAAACATTTGCGTTAGTGTGACTCAAGTGAGTCCTCTGTTTGTATGAAGCTTTTGGACCGTATGAAGCCTTTGGTCTGAGGTTTGTCTTCTTCGAGTGTGGTGTCATGAAGACATTCACAGGAAGATTTTCCAGACACTTTTTCGGAACCCGGATCTTCTTCATAGGCGGTCCATTCCTGCAGTTAGTACCAATGTACCTGGCAGACAGTTCACCATTCTGATCTTTAAACAGTATATAGTTTGCATCAAAGGATTCATCAATGATAATGGAGTTAGCACAAGTGAAGCCAGATAAATTGGATGGATCTGCTGAAGGTTCCTTTGCAGCAACCCACTTGGTTTTGGGGTACTGCTCAGGTTTCCAGTAAGAGCCATCTGCATTTATTTTCCTTACGAACCCAACACCCTCTTTCCTAGGGTTTCGGTTCAGAATCTGCTTCTTGAGGACATCACATAATGTCTGATGTCCTTTAAGACTTTTGTACATCCCTGTTTCAAGCAATGTCTTCAACCTAGCATTCTCATCAGCAATAGCAGTGGTATCCTCAGCAGAGGGGTTAGTTACCACATCAACAGTTGAAGATATTGCAACAGCAGTACCAGTGGAACATTCAGCAACAGAAGTAGCATTATCATGCTCAATGCATTTAAGACATGGTGGTTCAAATCCTTCTTGAGCGGAACTGATCTGTTTGGTGCGAAGTGACTCGTTTTCCTTTTGAAGATCTTCATGAGCCACTCTCGATTTCTCAAGTTCTTGCTTCCTTTGAAGATAATCATAGGAAAGCTTTTCATGAGTTGTTGAGAGAGTATCAAGACGATCTTCAAGTTCCTGATACTTAACGTGAAGATTTTTTATGTCTTCAATTAAGGATTCAGATCGAGTCATTTCAGCACCCAACAGATCATCGCTTCTGTTTAACAGTTTTTGAATATGTTCCATGGCCTTTTGTTGTTCAGTTGAAATTTTAGCAAGTGTTTCGTAGCTGGGTTTTGAGTCATAATGAGAGTCATCGTCACTGGATGTTTGATAGCGAGTAGTGCGTGTGTTTACCTTGGCACCGTGTGCCATGAAGCAGTAGGTAGGAGTGGAGTCGTCCTTGTCATTTGCATCGGTGTCGGTGATGAAGTCATTGTCTTCAGTGTTGAAGATGGACTTGGCGACGTATGTTGTAGCCAGACTTGCAATGCCAGAATCAGACTCCTCCTCAGACTCCACCTCTGCCTCCTCAGAAGCGGACTCCTCCCTAGAATCCATTTCCTTGCCAACAAACGCACGTGCCTTGCCAGATGAGCTCTTCTTGTGTGATGAAAACTTTGAGGAAGACTTGGAAGAAGACTTTGAGTATTTCTTCTTCTTCTTGTCATTAGAGTCATATTCCTTGATCTTCTTCTTCCTTCTGTTCTCATTGTCCCACTGTGGACATTCAAAGATGAATTGTCCAGTTTTCTTGCACTTGTGGCATGTTTTCTTCTTGTAGTCATGAGCAGAAGCTTCATCATTCCTTGAGCTTGATCGTGAAGACTTTCTGAAGCCTTTCTTCTTGGTGAACTTTTGGAACTTCTTCACAAGCATTGCAAGTTCCCTTCCAAGGTCTTCAGGATCATCAGAACTGCTGTCAGATTCTTCTTAAGATGAGGAAACAGCTTTTGCCTTCAAGGCACGAGTTCGCCCATAGTTTGAACCGTAGATATCTCTTTTCTTAGAAAGCTGAAACTCATGTGTGTTGAGCCTCTCGAGTATGTCAGACGGATCAGGTGTCTTGAAATCAGGACGTTCTTGAATCATCAGGGCTAGAATGTCAAACAAACTATCAAGTGATCTCAGTAGCGTCTTGACGATTTCATGCTTGGTGATCTCAGTGGCGCCGAGGGCTTGAAGCTCATTTGTGATGTCAGTGAATCGATCAAATGTGTGTTGGACATTCTCATTGTCATTTCGCTTGAGAGATTGCAAAGGACACTGATTCTTTGATCTCTCTGTGTTGAGATGCCTTCATTGACCTTGGAGAGCCAGTCCCAGACCAGCTTGGATGTCTTCAAAGCACTCACACGGCCATACTGTCCTTTGGTCAGATGACCATAGATGATGTTCTTGGCAGTAGAGTCCAGTTGAACGAATTTCTTGACATCAGCAACAGTGACAACTTCTCCAGCTTTGGGAACGCCATTCTCGACGACATACCATAGGTCAACGTCAATAGCTTCAAGATGCATGTGCATCTTATTCTTCCAGTATGGATATTCAGTTCCATCAAAGACGGGGCATGCATCGGAGACTTTGATTATCCCTGCAGTCGACATAGCTAAAACTCCAGGTGGTTAAACCGAATCACACAGAACAAGGGAGCACCTAGCTCTGATACCAATTGAAAGTGTGTTATATCGACTAGAGGGGGGTGAATAGGCGATTTTTATGAAAGTCTTCAAAACATGGAAGTTATGAAGACAAACAGTAGAGATATGCCTATTACTATGCAGTGGAAATTAGACTACACTAGGCAAGCCATGGTCAAGTATCAACAGAGTGAAAGCACAGTGACAAATAGCTGTAGTGTAATTAGGATCAGGTAGGAAGATACTATGAAGCCAAATAGATCATACACTCACGTTGTGAAGACAAAAGATAGAGCAGACATGCAATGACTTCACAATGAGTGATCAGTAAGTAAAAGGAAGTGAAGACGAAACGAGTGACTCGTTGAAGACAATGATGTGTTGGACCAGTTCCAGTTGATGTGACAATTGTACGTCTGGTTGGAGCGGCTAGGTATTTAAACCTTAGGACACACAGTCCCGGACACCCAGTCCTGAACACGCATCTCAGGACACCAAGTCCTCACCGTATTCTCCTTGAGCTAAGGTCACATAGTCCACTCCCAATCACTTTGGTAAGTCTTCAAGGTAGACTCCCAAACCTTCACAGACTTCGTTCACCGGCAATCCAAAATGTCTCTTGGATGCTCTGAACGCGACGCCTAACCGTCTGGGGATGCACAGTCCTCAAGTGTAATAAGTCTTCAGATCACATAGACAAGAAGACTCAAGTGATGCCCAATGTTCTCTGGCTCTGGGTGGTTAGGGCTTTTCTCCTCGCTAGGAATTTTCTCTCAAAGGCTTCGAGGTGGGTTGCTCTCAAACGACAAAAGCCGTGCACTGAAATCTGAGCAGCCAACTGTTTATGGTTGTAGGGGGTGGGCTATTTATAGCCACTTGGCAACCCGACCTGATTTGTCCGAAATGACCCTGGGTCACTAAGGAACTGACACGTGTCTCAACGGTCAGATTTCAAACTCTCATGGCAACTTTACTTGGGCTACAAGCAAAGCTGACTTGTCCGGCTGCGGACAAGATTCGCTCTCATTGTCTTCACTCGAAGACATAGGTTTTTGGTTTAGGCATCACTTCAGTCATTCTAACTGGTTCTCCTGGACCCCACTTAACTGTACGGTGGTTCCTATGACTCAACACAAAAGAAAAAGAACTACGAAAGATCTAAGTCTTCGAGCTACATAGGCTTCATAACGTGTCTTCTTTTGTCATAGTCTTCAATGTGAATATCTTCATATACCACATTTGACTTCAATGTCTTCATACATTTTTAGGGGTCATCTCTGGTAGTAAAACCGAATCAATGAGGGATTTCTACCTGTGTTATCCTGCAATTCTCACAAACACATTAGTCCCTCAACTAGGTTTGTCGTCAATACTCCAAAACCAACTAGGGGTGGCACTAGATGCACTTAGACCCCTCGACTAGTGGCAGCGAGGAACGGAACGGCGACGCGTGACCGTCCGCGCGGTGCAGCGAGGGGCACCTAGGGCTTGGGAGGGTTGATGCCATGGTGGTCAACGTGAGAGGGAGGGGGAGGAGATAGCGATGAACGTGAACGTGAGGGGAGGAGATAGCGATGTCGTGGGAGGCATAGTATTTATAGCGAGCAATGGCAGACCTATGTAAGATATGGACTGAGCTGCACATACTTAATTGTAGGTCCAGTTGCGTCACTGACATGTGGGACAGACCCCTGTTGGGCCCATATGTCAGTGACCCAATGCACCTATAGTTAAGTAACTGAAGCAACGTCCCGGAAGATATGTTGCGTGATTAACGTAACAGCTACTCCGATCACATGCTCAAATTTCAAGATGCATTAATTCATTGCATGCGAGGATTATGAGAAACTTGACCAATGCATGTACTTCATGCATGCATGCATTGCAACTAATGCATTGGTAAACACAATTCCTTGAGAAAAACAAGCGCATTAATTGAGTGCTTTTACAAACCATGAAAATTATTCCACCACTCATCATCTACCTTGGTTGGTGAGATTTTTGAATTGATCCCTATAAACCGGAAAGGAGGTAGTACATGGGCATATTTGTTGGAGAAAATTACGGGGGAGGGAAGGGGTGCAAATATTGCTGGTCACAACGGATTGGATGAGCGCGGGGGGAGGAGAGACATGCATGCATATTTTTTCCACATGGGGTGGAGTGGTGGGACGGCCGGAGGGAGAAGGAGAGTCTGACAGGCATATTGTTTCCACACATGGAGAGGAAAAGATTTGGAGATGAACGGGCTTCCTGCGGGTATGGGGAACGTTGCATAATAAGTCTCATCTTGCATGCCGGGCCAGGTATAGTCTCAAGTCATTAAAAACATACACTGCCCACACATGTTCATATTTCAAGGTGCACTAAATTATTGCATGTGATGATTAAGGCTGGCCAGAATGGTGGTATCTTAGCTGGTATCATGCACATAGGAATAACAAACATGCTGTTGTGGCAAAGAATTAAAGAAGAGAGGGGGTTAGAGTAACTAGTGTTCATGCATGCATTGGTAAACACATTTTTTGTGTGAAGAACTACAAAAACTAGTCCACCGCCTCTATCTTGCTAAGATTACGAGAAAATTTTGAATCGAGCCCTTTAAACTAGAAGGGAGGTAGTAGTACTCTAATAGCTAACCTTGGCCCTATTTGGATCCATGTTTAGAGTTAGTTTGGGTTAGTTTGAACTCAACTAACCCAAAAAAATCTAACCCACCCAAGAGTTGCTTATTTGGGTTAGTTCTTCTCGGGACACTAAAAAACACATTTTTCTCTCGATCTCCCCATAGCAGATTCCTCCCCACTTCCTTGAAGCTTCTCGTCCTCTCCCTCCCTCCCTCTCGCACTGCCCATGAAGGCACCTCGTCGTATCCGTGCGCCATCTAACCCTGTCATCGAAGCATCTCTTTCGCTAGAGTTACTTCAGGGTTAGTTCAGGATTAGAATCTTTAACTCATCTAACTCATCTAATAGTAGTTCTTATACTCATTATAATCAGTATTGTAGATATTGATATTTTTATTATAAATTTGGTCAAACACTTTGCAAACGGTTGACGGAAGTAAAAAGGACTAGAGGGAGTATCATGCATGCGGAGTAGGCAAAAAAATTCTCATTTATAGCTGTTCGAAGTCTCAAAGGGCGTGACCACGCGAGGGAGGCGAAGGTCGTGGGAGGCGTGATGGTTGAAGGAATTAAGTGAAGTTACCCACGCGCCAGCATGGCGTGCGAACAGGCAGAAGCTATACCATCAAGCCTACGATATGGGTCTAGTAGACATGACATCTACTGGGTCCCGCATTTTTCTCGAGAACTCTTTGGGGGCTTGCAGCCGTTTATTCACCGGGCAAGCCAGCAACCCCATGTCGTTCGCACGCCCTAGTCGTCCCCGTCTTCTACTAGTACATTACCTTACAATAGTTCGCTCCCAGTCGTCCCATCCTTTCACATTACACTAGTTAAACTTGCCCTAACCCTCCTCCAAAATCCATGGCCTCCCAAATCTCCATGGCCGCCGCTGAGTACCAGGTTAGAGCGATCACCGACGATGAGTTCTTCTTCATATACACACGTGGATACGCGACGGTGAAAGCATGCCTTGCTCGCTTCCTACGCATGTTCAACGGATGAGTGGGTCGCTGGGCTAGATGTTGAGTACACCACAGTCCTGCAAAGAGAGAAGAAACTAAAGGAGGCAAAGAAGAAGAAACCCGCCGTGATCCAGGTTTGCGTACATAACGTGTGCTTGGTCTACCAAATATGCCATGCCCACGTTGAGTGCCAGGATTTTAAGAACTTCCTCAAGGACGGAAGAGTGAAATTTTTTACTATAGACTTTAGGAATGACAGGGATGTCCTAGGTCAGATAGGACTCGTTGTAGGCCAGTCCTTCGATCTCCAGAAGGCAAGCCTGGTGTCCTCCTCTCAGCCTTCAATGCTGACCCTGGCAGGAGCCATGATTGATCCTTCGTACGCGAAACTGAAGAAACCTCACCATGAGTTTCATCATAGATGGGAGTCGAAGACATTAGATGAAGATCACATCTTGTACGCAACAATGGATGCCTACCTTTGTTTAAATATCTACAAAGGTTGGATGAAGAAGCAGAGCCCAGTGTCTGGTTCAAGCAAAGAAGCGTCGGCGAAGAGGAAGAGGAAGAGGAAGAGGGACGAGGACAAAGTCGAGGACGTGGACTTCGACTCCGAGTAGGTGGCAGTGCCGTCGCTGATGCTGGTTCTACTGCAGTTCCAAGCGGACTAGTTGCTTAGTTTATTTTCAAGGGTGTGTTGTGCTGAGGCCCCAGCGGAACTATGTTTATGTTCTCTCTCGTTATTTGAACTCTTTAGTATGTACAGTAGTACAAGTACTATGTCTTACTACTGTTCTTCTTGTAGTTGGTACTACTGCTCGTATCTTCGTGTTCCTACTTACGTTTGTAGGTCAGTCGATTTGTGAAAGAAGTCCGACGGAGCAAAGGAAGAAGACGGCATAGAAGCCACCCCATTATCTATATTAGGGTGGCAGGGTGCCCATGATCTATCTTATGAGTGTTGGGTGTGGAATGCAGTTCGCCGGAAAAAAATGGATCGTGCCCGGGGTTAAATGGATGGCGGGGGTGGGGAGCATGGCGGTAGCAGACGGTTCAGGGGAGGGCGCGGTGGCGGCAGTCGGTTAGGCGTGTGGCGGGCTGAGAAGATGAATCATGCATAAATTTCAGCGGTTGAAGAAGCCCTTCTAGCTATCCATGTTGCATCAAACAGCTCAAAAGAGTCGGCTTGCCCAAATTGCTCCTTCAGATAGCAGGATCCATGTGGCATTCTAGGTGTCGAAGGTAGATTTTGTGTCCGCACCCGATTTGCGGGCTCGACGCGTGCACGACAGGCTTCCACCACAGCAGCCACCATGCGCGCCTCCTCCGTGTGGGCGGAGACGACAATGACATGCTAGTCCCTCCTTGCTGGCGTGCTGGAGCACGCGCTCATCCTTCTCTTTGTACGTTGCGTGCATAGACGCGGCTCCACCAGCTGCTCGCGTGCTTGGCAGCGCGTCGGCATCGCGAGGAGGGACTGCAGACAACGTGAGCGGGCGAGCCTTCGGCTTGGCGGGGACACGGCGGTGATGAGCGAGAAATTGTGGCCGGAGCAGGCGGGTGCTGGCATGCGCAACGGCGGTGGCATATTGATGAGTGCGCATATGGGAGCTTATTTTAGTTTTATATAGGGTTGGTCAAACTTAAAAGAAAACTGTACTAGTACACGTAAACATTAGACTTAGGCAGCACTTTTATTAGTTACCATTGCCACGATACGGAATCCTGTGCAAGCGCGTGAACTGCGGCCGCAGGGTCGATCGAACGGTGTGTCACCGTGTCGCGCTCGAAGGACATCCACCGAACCTTTTTGTGTGTGTGAAAACAATCCTCGAATATTAATCAACTTTTTTTTCTTGGAAAATTTCTCGATGCTACAATATTTCCATATATTTTAATTTAGCTCCAGATCGTGTTTATTTGGATTTGGACGTTTTAGGTGCGCCCTAGTTTTTTTGAATACTGATTTTGTGCGTGTGACTGAGAGAGAACATGTGTATGTGTCCATATGTGTGTTGTGGCGGAAGGGCAATGTGGAGACGGTATGCGTGTGATAGAGACATAGAGAGGTGTGAATGTGCAACTGATCATGCATGAGTGAGACATAAACAGATGCCGATACGTTGTGTACTTTTGTATACATGAGAGAACAATATTCTATTTTACTTGTGTGTGTGTGTGAGAGAGAGAGAGGAGCATCCGTAACGCAACAATCATCTCTCTTGATTCGTGTCACAACCCTAGAAATCTTCTTGCAATTAGTGGCATTGCATCCATGCATCATTTTCAACTTCTATTAATTTTGAAATGGGGACTGATAAACCCTAGCAGCAAGTGAAATACAACTAGGGTCAAATTAAATCTTTCCCATCTACCCAAAATGGTTTTTATAAAAGTTCATCAATTTTGGAATGGGTGAAAACTTCTTCCAAAAATGATGCACACATATCTAGGACATTTCTGGATTTTGGAGTTAATTCATACGTATTTGAATTTGGACAATTAAATGCTATATAATATCTTAAATGTCCAAATAATTCTGAACTTAAGTGAGGGCTGTTGGAAATATTCCATACAGAGCCCACAATTATTTTCAGGGTTTTCGAAAATGCCTTAGCATTTTAATTAAGTCAAAACAATTTCAGAAAAATAGAAAACAGAAAGTAAATAAAAGAGAGAGAGAAGGAAACAAACCTGGCGCCACCTGGGCCTCACCTGTGCTGGCCCAGCCCACCTGGCCTGGTGCCAGTCATCCCTAACCTCTGCCAGTAGGCAGAGTCGGGACAGTGCACGCGCGCGCGAGGCTCCACTCCTCCTCCTTCTTGCCGCCGAGCCTCTGGATGCGTGGGTGAACGCCCCGGCGTTGTCCCGATCCGCCCGAGCTCTCTCACTCCCCCCTGCTCTCTCCCTCGCCTCCGCACCTTGGACCGAACGCGCCCGCCACCGGCGACGAGCACTACTGGGGCCATCGCCTCCCCCTCATTCCCTTGAGCAGCCCAGAAGCACCGCCGCGTCCTCCCCTTCCTCTCCACCGAGTTGCGCCCCGCCGGAAGCCCTGCAGCGTTGCCTTCGAGCTCTTCTTCAACCTTCGGCCGCTGGCGACCTCGTCTTCGATTCGCCGCCGTTCGTGCTTCCCCGGCCTCGACTTCGACTCCGTTCGACCCCTCTATGAGCCTCCGTCGTTTCCCCCTTGTTTCCCTCTCCAACCCTTCCTCTAGCCGTGCTTTTCACCGAAGACCGAACCATGCCGCCGCCGAGCCTCTCGCCGCCGTGGCCACAGCCGCCGCAACCTCCAACCGAGCACAACCACGTGCTCACCGCACCGCGTAGGTGCCATAGGAGCCAAGCACGCCACCTCACGGGCACCGTAGCCCCGCTCCCGAGTGCACGCGTACTCCGGCCGCCGCCACGAGCTCGATTCCGGCGAGCTCGCTCCACCCCAGCTCCTCCCACTTGCCCCACTAGATGCGCGCGAACCCCAGCTATGCGTAGAACCAAACCGCGGTCGATTTGGTCGCCTGTGGGCGATTCCCGAAGCCCTCCATCGTCTCTGTCGTCGCCGACGACGAGCCGTTGACCTGGTACGGCGGGTTTGACCCAGCTTGACCAGGATTTAACTTTCCCCTGACTCAATGACATGTGGGCCCCAGGCCACTAACTAAACTAGGATTAGCATTAGTTTAACACAAACTAACTTTAGTTAGTTAACTAACTACTGACCAGTGGGTCCCACTAGTCAGGTTTGACCTGGCCAGCCACAGTTGACCTGATGACGTCACTATTACATCATGCTGACGCAGTAAAACCTTTTCTGGATTTTAAATAAATCTAAATGATTTATTTATTTCAGAAAATGCCTAAAACTTCTAAAAATCATAGAAAATAATCTATAACTCAGAATGAAATAATTTATATATGAAAAATTATCAGAAAAATTCAAGGAATCTGTTTATGGCATTTTCGTGCATGTTTGAACAATGTTTGTCCCCTGTCTTGGACAAAACAAATAAATGACATTTAATAAAGCACATATGGAGTTTGAATTTAAACCTAGTGTTCAAACCAACTCCATTTAACTTGTTGCTAGTTGCATTAGGCCAATCAACAGCATATTGTGTCCTTCCCTGTTTGCCGGTAACCGTTCCCTCTCAGACGACGATGTTTCCGACGACGTGATCGATGAAACCGATGAAGAACTATATTGTCTTCAGATGTGCCAGGCAAGCACAACCCCCTTGTTCATTCCGATACAAGCCCACTCTCTCGCTCCTGCTCTCTTTTACTGCATTAGGACAACAACGATTCATCTGTTACTTGTTGCGGTAGTTGAACCCCTTATCCTCTGCATGACCTGTATTGCCACAGTAAATAGATGAAACCCACTAGCATGAGTAGGAGTTGTTTGAGCCCTGATGTGCCTACTCATTCATGCTTGTTTGTCATGCCTGCTATTGCATAGAGTTGTGTCAGGTCTGATTCATCGAGAATGAATCAGAGGTGTGTAAACATGTCCTACTGTTGAGAGCTAAGTGTGTGAACACGATTTGGTAAAGCTAGCGGTGAGAGGCCATGTAGGAGTACATGGTGGGTTGTCTCACTGAAACCGTCCTCGGGAACTGAGTTCTGTGTTTGTGATCCATGAAACAGCTACTACCACACATTGGGCCCTGAAATATGACCCCGCTCGACTTATTGACCCCTCTCGTCCTCTGTCCAGGAGTTGCAACTAGTTTATGGTGTTTGTAGGTTACGTGTTGGCGGCCGTGCGTAGCGCTGACCCTAGGGGTGGGCTATGATGCGGTAGATACACTGTGGCCGGGTATGCCGGGCGCCCGTTTGGCGTCTCGGGACTCTGTACACATCGTTTGGGGCCGTTGAGGACACCCCGGCCGGATTTCCTTGCAGATGGAACCCACATAGGCGATAAACCTGGACTAGAGACTTGTGTGGTTAGTCAGGTCGTGGTCTACACCCACGTCGGCTTTCGCTTGAAGTCTGCCGAGCACATGTCGTGTGCAGACGCTAAGTGGTGGAAACATGTGTGATGAAGTGCACCCCTGCAGGGTTATAAATGATCTATTTGAATAGCCGTGTCCGCGGTAAAGGACTTCTGGGTTGCCTATAACAGTTCATAGACAAGTGAAAGTGGATACTCTAAAACTCACAAGATAAGTGTGAGTGCTATGGATGGCCTTCTCGTAGGGAGACGGGAGCGGATCCATAGTGGTGTATTGAATGGTGAATATGTGGACTCGTGTGCGCCACCTCAAAGAGTTGCTTGCTGTCGTAGTTCAGGTTAGCCACTGAGTCAAAGCTGGCTTGCTGCAGTTAAACTCCACTACCCCTTGTTGATACCGATGCATATGTAGATAGTTCTGATGTATGTCTTGTTAGGTACATTTGTACTCATGTTTGCCTATTTTATGTTTTGTAGAGAGACGTCAGTCTCGCTAGTAGTTCTGTGTGGACTTCGACGTTTAGCTTGATACCTCAGCTACGATCTTGTGCCCTCGGCATGATCTGGTAGATAGTCAGGCTTCTTAGCCTTTTTTCCATTTGTAGATGTCTGTACTCAGACATGTTAACCTTCCGCATGTGCTTGATTTGTATGCTGTGATTGTTGGGTCATGAGACCCATGTTTGTAACATCTCGCTCCTCGGAGCCTAAGGAATAAATACTTGAGTTGTAGAGTTATGTTGTGATGCCATGTTGTATTTACACATATCGAGCATATTGTGTGTATGATTGAAATGCTTGGTATGTGTGGGATCCAACAATCTAGTTGTTTATCCTTGGCAACCTCTCTTATGGGGAAATGTAGTCTAGTGCTTCCATGAGCCATAGTAGTCCGCTACAACCCGGTTCACCGGAGTCCTGCTAGCCCAGCACTACTGCTCAGGACACTTGACTGGCCGGCATGTGTTTCACTTCGTTCCTGTGTCTGTCCCTTCGGGGAAATGTCACGCGGTTACATCCGAAGTCCTGCCTAGCCTGCTACAGCCCGGGTTCCCGGAGTCCTGTTAGCCCAGTGCTATAGCCCGGATTCACACACTGCTGACCGACATGCTCGACGTGATTCATGTATGCCTATCCCCATAGGTTAGTGCCGCTTTGGGTTCAGGACTAGCCATGTCGGCCCGGGTTCTCTATCATATGGATGCTAGCGACACTATCATATACGTGAGCCAAAAGGCGCAAAAGGTCCCGGGCCATGGTAAGGCGACACCCGTGGGAATACCGTGCGTGAGGCCACAAAGTGATATGAGGTGTTACCGGCTAGATCGATGTGACTTGGAACCGGGGTCCTGACAGCTTTGGTATTAGAGCCTGACTGCCTGTAGGATTACCAAGCCAGCCGGTCGAAGTTGTGTCTATAAATGCTTTAGTTATGTAGGGGAATTGATTGTGGTAGGGAACGTAAGGCTCTTTTTACTCCTTATCCTCATGACCTTCTGATCTGAGTCATCTTATCTTTTCTACGGGGTTATGAACTAGGCCTTCTCATCTATCTATCAGGATGACGTGTTACTAATCCGTAGAGACTTATAGGATTGATGGATTTGAGCCTTAGTTCAGTTCCTACTACTTCCATATGTTCAAATCTGGCCTCAGAACTTTGATATTGTGATATTGAGTGGTTATGCCACCATTTTTGCAGGTTGTCTCAAATCTTTCGAGCAATTACAGCCGTTATGCTGTCCGAGTCATCCCAGGTTTCTAAATAGTCTGATGCCATTGCAAATCCTTTCTTTCCATTCCCGATGTCCTTTTGGGCCAGATTGAGCACACTACTCGGTCTGTGAGGTACTCCGTTGCCTTGGCGTATATGTTGGAGCTATTATTATGACCCTAGGTGTTTTAGGGAGTCACCTAGTAATCTAGCCATGTTTTGTGTTTCCGATGTGATGATTCTGGCCACCATTCTCGAAAGCATCCCGTGATGCTGTTTAGTTAGTAGGCATTCTATTCCTAGGTTCTTGGCCCAAGATCCACTCTACCTGCCTCGTGTTGATAGTGTTGCTCGTACCTTTAGGATATTAGTAATCTTTATGATAGTCTTCAAGGTCCGTGGTATATCATTCTTCCAAATACCATGAACCATCCTTGGCAGAAATTCGTTTGAATCAAAAGATCACAACCAGGGTGCTCTTGACGAGTTCTCCATTCAAATTGTGAATCTGCTAGTCCTTCTTCTTCTGCATGGGTTATCTGGAAGAAATATGCTGAACTCGTTCGACATGCTAATCTATGCATCCACAACTCAGAAAGTTATATGTTGCTTGAGTTGTCCCTCTTTAGTTGTTTGCTGATCTTCGTCTATCAATTGATACTCAGGAGTAATTGTGCATCCATGTTATCAATGCCTATTGTTCATGTGATCCGTCAAGCCATTGTATTCCGGAATGACTAGGAGAAGCAAACTCCAGTACCTCATCCATATCTAGGATTGGGTCAAAGTAGTTGTGTTCTGTAGATCAAATGCCAATCCAGCTTTTGCTCTGTTCTACCCTGGAGTATTACCCCCTTTATGTCAGGATTGTCATGAGAATTGCACCCTTTCTCATGAATTCTTGACGCAGTGATACTTATTACCATCATTTTTCATTCTTCGGTTCCGTGTTGTTGTAACCGGAATGCCGACAAGTGAACTGTGATGTGTGAAATCAATACTCCTAGCAACCCCGTTGATTGGTAGTTAATGGACAATAAAATCATTCTTAGCGTGTTGGTTATTGAATCATCATTCTAAGATTGATCATGCTATCTAGTCCTTATTTCCGGAGCAGTATTCGATCAATGAGTTAGGACTGTGTCAAGCCCTTGCCCTATTGATCACATCGTCTTGCCTCGCAAAGCAAGATTGTTCTCGAGCATAATAACATATCGCTTGGTTGTGATTTTCCAAATATCTTCTTGGAAGTATCACCAGGTTGTCACCTGATCGCTATGTTGAGTTCGTGATCAAGTTGGTTTCCTGTAGCCACCCTTTTCTCCAAGAATCTGTGTCGGATACCCTGAGCAAGTTGGTTAAGCTAAACAACAACTTGGAGAGTTGAAAGATAAAAACTTGTCCGACTCAGTTCATTCCAAAGGGATATCTTGCGCGCGTGTGTGTGTGTTGGAGAAAGATGATATCTTCATCAATTGATCCTCATGATCAATTGTCGGTGCTATTGTCTTACCCAAACTTTGATTTGAGTGTGGGCTATCGTCAAATCAAATCAGAACCAATGATATTCGTAATGTTGTCCTACTCGTGGTTGATTCCTCGAGCATACATCATTATATTCTTTGGGTCTAACCAATGCTATCACCGTGTTCACTTAATTATGGATTTCCATTTATATGGAAACCTGGATGAATTGTTGTTGAGCCCATCGACAACATCCATGTCCTCTCCATGATTTTGTCGAACATTAAGCGAGTGTGGGAAACTTTTGAAAGCATCTCTTCATGCTAGCTCATGAAGCATATGTTGGATGAAAGAATTGACTTCCTCTGATTCACGTGCATTTGGTGCAAGTTGCCGCCGTGAGTTCGAGAAAGTTAGTTTTGCTTCCTCTGGAATCATCCCAAGTTAGTCATGCTCGTGTGAAGTATTCCATGGTCTGATAGACTGATCATCCTCATTCCATATGAATTCCATAGCACACTAAGCCACTGATTGACCTGTTCCAGGAAAAGAAGTTGCTGTGCTATCCTAGGTCATGCACAAGATTTCGATATCCTCAATGATGGTCCCCCACCAGAACTCGGTAGTGTTTTTTTATAAGACTACTATGTGGTCACACTTGTCTGGGACAACGTGTTCACATGTTGTAGCAGAACCAGCTCATGTTTTGGAGATTGCTATCGCAGTTCATTCCCCGAGAATCTCACAACATCGTCTTGTTGATTTGTGTTGCAAACTTTCATTTTCCTTTCTAGACTCGATGAGTCTGGAATATCCTGACACCAACCAGATCTGAATCTCAGGAAGATATGATGGTTGGAGCATTTTCCAAGAACTATAATATTGGTCCCTCGATAACCGGTAAGTGGATGTCATGGCTAACACATCCAACCGGAACACCTATTATTGCAGTATCTCGATTGAAGAAAGTTGGCCACTTCCCCATGAGGATTTCGTAGGATTTACCTCCGTAGTTAATCCTTATGGATTCTTGTGCTCCCGAAGTCCGACCTTTTACTTGATGTCCTAGATACCAAACCATATCAATAAATAGGTTATCCTAGCACATCAAGGAGAACATTAGAAGCAGAGTGCTAAATGTCTCTCGGTCGATCATCCATATTTTGTTTCCTTGGCCTCACTAAGGTGAAATCTGAGAAAGTGTTATCTTCCTTTGCATCTGCATCATCCATCACCATTCATCATGGTGGTATGTTGTGTTGCCAGGATCCTTGACACAAATATTGGTAAAACCTTGATGAATATGGAGATGCTCAAGTTCTTGAGAGCACGCGCAAGCACCAGGTTTTACCATTGGCGTTAACTGGGATTTGCTTCGAGTTTCCTCAGTTATGTTATAACCTTTTCAAACAGTGGACTCACTCTCGACTGTTGAGCTCTTCCCCAGTTACTAGAATCATTCCCAACATTTGCATTTTGTTCCCAGCCTGCACCTCAGTAGTTGTTGTTTAGGATCATGTTCAAAAGTGGACTTACCATGGGTCTCATCCATTTCCGATGATAAGCAAAAATCATCCATTGTGTTGTCTTCAACAAGATAGTCCACATCATCCATTCTAGTCGGAGTATGCCATTCTTCGAACTTCTTCAAACGATCATTGTGATTGCCTTAGGCTAGTATAGAGTTTCAATGATCTTTGTATCAAAAGTAATTCTTTTTGCCACTTAAGGGAATAGTTCTTCGAGTCACCTTCCCCGAGGTGCCCCATTTCGGAATCATGGCAATTTCCCTCGCTACTTTGAAACCCTTGTCAAATTGTTTCTTCTGTCGCTCCTGATGCAAGTTTTGCCTCTCAGCTCCAGAGATGTTTCTATGTCTCATCCCATGATTTGATATTGTGATCATCAAGATGATCCTAAGTTGCTCGAACCTCAAGAAGATCGATTCTTCTAAAAATTTCCCTTTCTTCTTGTTGTCATGTTGGATGTAGTTCTCAAAGCAAGACGTGAAGATCAATGTGATGCAATATATCGGTATCTTCGAGAAGGGCACTTCGATCGAGAAGACTGTGATAGTTTTGTGACCCCTCTGTCTTCTTACTTCACTTCTTGAATCATGGGACGAGATTCTTGTTTAGTAGGGGTGAGTTGTCACAACCCTAGAAATCTTCTTGTAATTAGTGGCATTGCATCCAAGCATCATTTTCAACTTCTATTAATTTTGAAATGGGAACTGATAAACCCTAGCAGCGAGTGAAATACAACTAGGGTCAAATTAAATCTTTCCCATCTAACCACGAGATCCTTCCCCTCTCGTCCATGTTTTTCCAGCTCTCTCATCAAACCTGTTGTCTATTCTGCTTCCACGTGTACAGAATCCGGATGCACACGCATCTCACATATATTACATGTCTCCATCTTTCTCACAGACCTAACTTCTTCCTCTCACTTCCTCTCTCTATCCCCCTCTCTCTGTTTTGTTAGGTTTGTCTCCTACTCTCTCATCCGCATACATACAGTCTTTCCCGCCCTATCTGCTCCATCTTCGCAAGCTCTCTCTGCATGTTTCTTTCACAATTGGGATATGTTCAAAATGTTGCTTTTATAATGGTTGATGTAGAGTTATTGTTGGTTTTGTTGCATCCTACAAAGTAATAACTATGAAATGCATTTTGATTGTCATTTGACTCGGATTATGCAAGTTTGAGCATGTTGTGAAGTACTATAGACCTCGTATACATCTTGGAATTCGACAATGATTGTAACTATTGAATTGTATAGACCATTACATTGGAAGTCAATATCCTAATATATTTATTTCACAATTTCAACAAATGATTAATTCACTACATACTTAGAAAACAAATGTGTACACCCTCCGTTTTATTTAAGTCCGCGTATTAGCATTGGTCAAAGTCATGTTTTGTAAACTCTCAGAAAGTTTATAACAAAAAATATTAAAATATACAATAACAAATAAATACCATTAGATTCATTATTGAATGTACACTATAAGGGAAAAGCCTAGCAGTAGCGCAGGTTTTTGGCCTATCAGTAGCGTGGGTAGGCGCGCTACTGATAAGGTGCTACAGCTAATGCTTAGCAGTAGCGCCTACAGGCACTCGCTACTGCTATATCTACTTAGTAGTAGCGCTTTCCTAGTCAAACGCTACTGCTAATTACTAGTAGCGCTTTCGAAAGCAATCGCTACTACTATCATTCCCTATTCCATTTCTCTTGAATTTTAGGTCATATTCATATACCTGTTTACAATTTTTCATATAGTAGCAATTTAGAGATTGTTTTTATATCATAATGAGTTATTAAATCACTAGGTGAAAGAACCTTGGATTAGTTTCAAGTGCATGGATCCAAAGTAACCAATGGTCACTTTGGATCAATCCATTTGAAACTAATCGGTGGTTCTTTCACCCAATGACATAATAACTTATCATCATCATCATCACGATATCATTAACAACTTATCATAATAATACATCATTGTCACATAACTCCTCATAATCATCATTTTCGTCCAATGTCATATAACAACTTCGTCACTAGTTATAATAACAACTCCTCCTCATCATCATCATAGTAATCATAATCACTACTCTTACTCAGCATCACCATCAAGTCTAAGACATTGTAGTCATATATAAGCTAACCTACTCCTCTCTCCTAGCTAAAATACCATAAAACAGATAAACCGGTCCTTCACCATAATGGAGAATGGACATAAACCTATCTCCAACTTGTGGCTTGTGCACATTCATTTTGTCTCCAATTATTTGCGTGTGTGCATTCATCACTTTGCTCCATTCTTTGATTTTGAGCCTTCCATCATTTGAAGAAATCGAGTATGCAGTATGGTAAGCCTCCGAAGGAGTTGGTCATAAGCCACCCATATGCATATCACCTTCGGTAAATAGCATATCAGTCACAACCTACTTCGGGAACCTCTGTTCAAAAATGGAATAGTAACATATATAGTTAGCAATGGTTTACTTAAGAATAATGTATGCAATGAAGTTACCATCAGTAACAAAATATTACCAAGTTTTTGGCAATGAAGTTATCATCAAGCAATGTATGGACTAGTGGCACGTATCTAGTATAATTTGGGACGATAGAGTGACCGTTTTTGAAGGCCTCAACATCTTCTATGAATGAGACAAGATAACCTTTCTCCTCACAATTAAGCTTGGAGTCATAGTTGTAGTATGTGTTGTCTACTACCTTCCGAGTATTTCTTGAAGATAAGAAATAAGCTGAAAATTATAAATAAATAAGTTTAGTACGGACGAAAACCAAATAGTTTTAAATTAACAACATAAATTACTAAACTTAACAAATTAGTTTGGCAAACTCACATCTAGGCAAAACTGGAGGCATATCCACATCCACCCAGATGTCGATATTATCATCATCATCATAATCTTCGGGACGAATATCAAATCTTATTCACATTCCCTCCTCAAATCCATATGACTTGCAGAGAGCTTCCCAATTAGAGCAACCAAAATGGGATCGATTGACCACATTGTGGAACTTAACCAGGAACTCATAACCATGTTTAGTTCTTAAGTGATCCCTCCTCGTCTCCACATTCTCAAAGTCATCTAAACCAAAACCAATCTTCTCCAATACAAATGGTCTAGCATGGCACGGGATGTACTAATCGAATTGAAAAAAATCCATAAATTACACGTTGAACAAAAGAAGCACAAGTGATGATATTAATTACGATGAAATGCTTGTCGTTGCGTACCGTACAAACATTGAAGGTCTCTTCTAGCTTCACGATCAAAAACCTATCATTTTGCAGGTGAGGAAACATGTCGCACACACCTCGGTCATCATAGCAATACACACACTCCGGGATCCCATCGTCATCAGACATCTCCTGTGTTCAAAATTCAAAGATTATAACTCGATGGCAAAAACCAAAAAATCCGGCATGACCTTTGCTAAAAAGGGACATATCGAACACCTGAAATTTGCTGGAACGGAAATTAATCAACACTCCGGCAAAACATAGGCCACTTATCGATGGTCATTGCATTTCAATGGTTCAAAATATGAAAAAAAACATTTGAAAATATCTTATATATAATCCTAACACTAAATAAACTGGTTTTATTAACTACTTACTAAATAAACTAGTTCTATTAAGCACTTACTAAATAAACTAGTTCTATTAAGCACTTAATATAAATAAACTAGTTATAATAATCACTTACTAAATAAACTAGTTACCTATGATTTGCCAAAATAGAGACAAGGGAGGGAGGGAGGAGAGAGGAGGGGAAGGAGGCGGCCGGAGGAGGAGGAGGGGCCGGCCGGAGGTGCAGGAGGGAGGAGCGGTCGGA
>NC_057797.1:279037878-279082792 GCF_018294505.1 Triticum aestivum | reverse complement strand
TCGGAGGAGGAGGAGGGAGGGGCTGTGGGAGAGGGCTGCCGACGGAGGAGGGATGAGGGGGCGGCCGCAGGCGGAGGGGGGAGGAGGGAGGAGGGCACGGTGGGAGGAGGAGGGACAGAACGAGGGAGTACCTCAGTGGCGGATGGACGACGGCAGCCGGCGGCAGCGACGAACGACAACGGTTATCGGCGCGGGCGGGAGTGACTGAGAGAGGGAGAGTGAGTGAGAGAGACAGGGTCGGCCGTACATGTGGGGATAAGGTAGGGTTAGTAGTAGCGCGGGCATGACAAAGCGCTACAGCTAAGGAGAATAGCACTAGCGCCCTAAGGCATAAGGCACTACTGCTATAACTAGCTGGACGGCGAGGTCATGGCAATGGGAGCAGCAACGCGGTTTAGAGATGACGCGCTACTGCTATTTTCTATTCAGCAGCGTGTTTTCTCGGAACGCGCTGCTGCTAAATAGCAGTAGCGTCGTATTTTGAAGAGCGTTGCTGGTAATATTCTGTGTATAAGGTTTTCCCTAGTAGTGGTACTTTCATATCATACATATTTGTTATGGTAAATGTTTATATTTTTCTATAAACTTGGTCAAACTTTAGGAAGTTTGACTTCGGTCAAACCTAATATGCAGAGTTCACTAGTACTACTCGCTAGTTGCTTAGCCAAATCACCCAACACCCCACACGAGGAGTTCAGTGTCATAAAATTTTGAGGTCAGCAGGAAAATCTCCCGCGACCCTGATTCAAGCAGTGGGAAGTTACCATCATAGCCTTTGGAACAGGCGTACGGATGACGGTTGGTAGGGGTTGTTTTCGTAACTTCAGGTTCAACCTACTCAGCCAACCCCACCCCGCCACCCAGAGTAGTACACCTGAATACTCCCCATTTTCTATCCCCACCGCAAAATAGACTTCTGCACAGCACCGCAACCTTCGTGCTCCTCCCCTTCTACATCGGCGCCCTCATCCCCTGTAGCGCATATGCCTCATCGACGACCTTGTATGCCGCACTGGAGCCGGTCCACCATCATCGTTGTACACGGAGCCTCTTCTCTGGCGCCGTCTTCCACGGTGTTGGATCTGCTTCCCGGAAGCCGACGCCAAGCGCAGAAGCACCATCGACATGGACAATGAACTGACTCCCGTTGCCGACCATGACTCACAGAGGCCGCCGTGACCCTCATTCTCCTCCTTGATTGGCAATATGTGTATTGAATCACTTAGCAGTACATGTGCCGTTCCAATTTTGTTCATACCTACCCTTCAAATTTCCTGGGTGCTATTGTTCCGTAAAAGTAATTGGTTATAGCCTCCATTTTTCTTGCCATGTTGAGATTTTAAAACCACGAGTGCGAACATGCAGAGGAGCAATGAAGACCAAACATGAGATATTGGGGACATCTTCAAGGAGCGTGGCAAGTTAAAGAGGAGCTGCACCGAACCTATAAAACCAGCTTTGGTAAGTTACACCCTTTGAATTACTTTTGTTTAGCCTCATGTTCTTCAATGTGTATATGTTGTAGTTTCTGTTTCTCTTAAGCCTCGTGTTCTTCGATGTTTCATAAGAAGAGTCTTAATCATCCTAATGCTTTCATTTTTAGCTTGATGTAGGAAGTGGGTGCTCTCACCTTGTAGTCAGTTTTTATATTTTTTTTCCTTTTGAATTCACTTCTCCCAGTTCTGTTTATATAGCTTCTACTAAATGGATCTGGGTTGCTCTGAGTATTTATCTAAAAAAGAAGTAACTTCATGTCAGGATGCAGATCCTGCGAGAAGGGAAGTATGGTCAACCTCGAGATCATGTTTCCAGAATGAGGATGGATTACACACAAGGTGCCAATTCCCTAATGATGCTGGATTAGACACAAGGTGCAAATTCCCAGATGATGCTGGATTACACACAAGCCAGGTGGAGTCGTTAGTTGTTCGTGTCCTCGTGGCTCTACTAAAGGCTGAAAGAAAGCATGTAGCAGCCCTTGAGAATGTAGCTGAGTTCCTGAAGAAGCGAAAAGAGTAATCAGATGCTCTCTTCACCCATGGTAAAGAAGAGATGGAAGAAGCCAGAAATAAGCTAGCAGAGGCAGAGCGGGCTAGGTATCTCCTGCTATCTAAAACTGCTGTCAATACAAAATTTCCTTCATAGTAGCTAGGTTCAAATGTTTATCCAGTCAGCATGCCTGTTGTGATATCCGTGCATCTACTAATGTGGCACAATTTTTTTGGGTCATGTAATAACAATAATTACTTTCCAAACAAAAACAAACGAAGCATTGGACATGGTATAGTTCACGCGCAAGCCCGACATTCCAAGTTCAACTTCCACATCAAACTCATGTTCACAGATATCTCCACATTCATACATAATGTCCACAACCATGATTCACTTCAAAGCCAAAAAAATTGAGGCGAGTTATGAATAAAGAAAAACCTCTAGTTCCTGCTACCAGTGCGAGCACAACAAGTCAAGACCATGCGTAATCAATTATATTTTGGTCATTTTTTGTGTTCAAAAATGCCGGCCGGCTCATGGAAGGACGTGTTGCCGGCACACGCGTAGATTCAATGATGGAAGGCGGGGAAGTCTGAAGCCGGTTGCATGCGGCAAGGAGGCGTGTTCAGCCGGGCCTACAGCGAGTGGGGCCTCTTGGCCGGCGCGACGGTTCAATGCCTGCGCTATGAGAGGTCGCATCCGTGTCAGAGCGATCACTCCCTCTAGTCCTTTTTTGTTTGCGTATAACAAAATCTCGTTTTCCATTCACATTTTACAAGTAAAAGTCGTGGACAAACTTTAACCCAAAATACAATCGGATTAGTAAACCAGAACAGAGGTAGTGGTTTTTTAATCAAAGAAGTGTTTCGCCCTTCCGATTTTCATTACTGAAAACCAACATCTAAATCTAAACCATAGTATTTTCCCTAGAACTACCAGGTTCAACATCTTGCAACATAAACCCATACAACCATACGCCAAGGAGGTACGTAGTACTATGAATTCCATATTCGCTCCATACCAATCTTTCTAAAAACTACTTAGTACTAATAACGCGCCATTGAAAATCGGAACTCTTAACCCCGCGAAAAATGATATTTTAAACGTGGCTACTTGATATGTGGCAACTGGCGAGCCACCGCCTCCAAGTTGTTCACCTGTGGTCCCAACCATCAACTCCTATGTATCAAATTATCACGCGAGCTGACTATTCCTACAAAGGTGCGCTCCACCACATACCCAGTACCCGCGAATGCAGCAATCATGCACCTAGGGTTTATTTTTTAATGTTGCCTTTAGATAACACTCATGTGTGCGAGATAGCGAGAGACCGACTGCGTGCGTGCGCCTCTTCTCTTCATATATGTACTCCACCGTTTGTCTAGTGTCCAAAAAATTATAATAACTACTAGCAATGTGCCAATGCATTGCCACACGATCAGAGTAGATTAATACATATTCGTCGATTTGATAGAAAAAAAGTCTAGTTTTGAAATACATATAACACTAAAAATGTTATGTTTCACTAACAATATATTCCTTTGGCGGTTTTGATGAGATAAGGGAGGAATGTTGTTGGTTTCAAGATTCGAGAAGTGGTATATGTCTAATTTCTACTCTTACTAGCAAGATGCCCGTGCGTTGCACGGAACATCAAGATCTTGTGGGAGAAAAGGATGAACGAGGGAAGGCCTTATCGGCAAATGTGGAGAGGAGTTTGGGTAAATTTCCATAGTTTCGTTACTATCCGTCAGATATAAATCGGATGGCCTATATTGCAGGATGGCAGGCCCACCATCATCACCAACTCTATTTTTTATCCCTACTCTTATAAAAAGCATAGTTGGTGATGATCATGTGCCTGCCATCCTACAGTATAGGCCATATGATCTATATCTGACGGGTAGGAAGGAAACTACGGTAATTTTGCAAAAAGATACCCACACCCCTCTCCACACATGCAAATAAGGCCTTCCCTTGTTCATCCTTTTCTCCCACACCCCTCTCCACACCATGAGCATGTACTTGGGCCGGATTCATGTGAGAGCCTCCCTTCTAGTTAATTATGGGCTTCTCTATTGGGCCTTCATTAGTGGGTTGCATGTTATCAACAAGTGGAAAATGTGTGCCGTACGAAAAATAGTATGCGCTATGTACGGTACGGGGCACTAAAGGATCGAACCATGCAACGACTTCCAAATCATTGTGTTTGTCATTCTAACAACACATTTATTCAACCAACAGACGAAATATACTACTGATTGTACGTTGAAAATAGCAGCAGCAACAACCAGGGCTGGGGGTGCAACAAAAGCAGTAAGCAGGCCAGAAGAGTGAAGATGCAGCTCTCTCTTCCAAACCAAACATCAGCCATCCTTACAAAAGGTCTACCAAAAAAGAACAAGTGTATGCATCAAACTAAATAAAGATCCTACTACACCAAGTGTATGCATCTAACTAACTGGCTCAGTTAGACGTTACTATTTATTAAGCTATGGAGATTGGCTCACGGCTTGAACCAGATGGGTGCCTGACGGGGGAAACTCCAGCCAGCAGGTCGAAGTATGATACTTGCGACCCTCTCTCCTACTTTGGGCCACAGAGCATGGTGGCACATATCAGGGTATGGTGCATGTAGAGACGCATGGTACACTGTGTACACACAGTTTTGCCTGATGAACGAAACTGCGCTGCCATCATGATCCTTGCCGTCGGTTATCTCCTGGTTAATCGGATAATTTAGTCCGACAAACAGAGAGCGTGTACCAAGGCTAATTTACCAACCTCCAGTAAAAAATTCCTGAAGGCCTAGAGAAGCTGGGATCCTGCTCAAATACCTTGCAGTGACTGTGATTGTATTCCGCGAAACAACACATCCGGTACGTGCGAACGATCATCAATCGTTCACCATCGTCTGATCTAGCCAGAAACCACCTGCAACTGCCATGCCTCTTTTCTTTGAAAGGTTCTAGGATTAGGAAGGGTAGGGCACCAGGCGGCTTACAATATCATATCAAGTTCGAATCAAATAACCCTAAAAACAGTTGGAGTCAAATATCAAAGGGCTCTTGATGTAGTCAATCTTAAGAACAACATGTTATGAGCATGAATATTTTTTCAGTAAATGTTTACAGTAATATAAGAAAGCCATCATGATATCATAGGAAAGTAACATACTGTTGTAACAGCCGTTTGTAGCGATGACTGGAGTAGGCCAGCAATGCGTCCAGCCATAGAAGGAGTCGATGGCTTAAATGAAGCCCTTGTGTTCAATGGCATCAAAGAACCATGGAGCATGTATGATTCTGCGATGGACGTGCAGATTTATCCAATTACCGCAGTGACCTATTAGATAGGCAAGACCGCGGTTGAAGAACGCAATTAGCCTGAAGTCTTTATAATTCGCAGATCTTCTGGGCACTTGACAGATTAGAACCTTGAGCAAATCAAACTTGGTATCATGTTGGCTATTGTAAGATTCCGAGTATACTTGACCACAGAGCCAAAGTAGTGCAGTGTTAATCGAAGGAAGGGGGATCAATCACCGGGTGTAGACCTCCACGAGCATCCAGCTGGTGCAACCGTCGATGAGCACCATCCAAGACGTGTTCATGCCGACCCAGTACATACCATTAATGTAGTTGAGGGTGACGGGGATCGGATCGCAGTAAAGGGGGTTGATGCATGCCACCGTATGATCGTTATGTTGTGTGACACACCATTTCTGAAGATCAGGTGGCATTAGCAAGCAAGGATCTGGCTTAAAAAGCTCCGGCCTAAGGGCTTTGAGTAAACGGTACAACCCCGACGACCACGCAGCGAGCGGCATGGTACTGAGATTGTCCACACGCGAAACAATGAGCTTGATTACCTCTGTCGGGATCGAATTCCAGCCACTCTTGCGGCGGATGCTGCTCGGTTCTGCCATTGTTAGTGCTTAGGTTTTGGGAGAGGGGGGAGGCACCTTAGCGGCGATGGAAGATTCGATGAGCGGGGAGGCGCCTTAGCGGGGATGGAAGAGCAGACAAAGATGGAGAAGCTAATATGTGGTGCGGGAAGTGGACAGGTGATGATGACTACAGCATGCCGCTTGACTTACAAGACACATACCAGTAGCGTAGGGTCATATCGAAGTCAAACAACTTGCTTGAGTGATGATAGTACTGGTCGAATCATTGTTATATCAAAAGTAAAATGTTTGGAGTGAAACATAAGATATTTTTAGTGATAGGTATATCAAAAGTAAACAGTTGTCTTTCAAATTTGTGAATATGTATTATTCTACTTTGGATCCATTGCAATGGACGGGCTCATTGTTATAAAGGTTTATCTCTTGCATTCTCTGCAACCAACACCTAGTGTACTGGTCCGGGCCGGATGCTTGCAACGCGATGACCTGAGTTCGAATTATGTCCTAAACTTTAGCTTTTTATTTTTTAATATATACTATACTTCTTGTGCTATTGTACCGGCAGTGGAACCCACAGAGTACTTAGAATACAGAATTAAGTATGGATTTGTTTCTTTTTAACTTTCTGTACGAATTTGTAGCCAGCCTACAAGTCATGTACACTGTACTAACAGTGGAACCCACAGAGTACTTCGAATACAAGATTAAGGATGCAATTAACTCTTTGTAGAGAGAGAATCATACACGCAATTAACTCAAATGGATTGGACATGACTCTATTATTTTCCAACGGCAACCGGCAAATTTCCTCCTGCGGGCCGGAGTAGGTTTCTCGGTTTGCATGCGGGTTTCACGGAGGGGTTTGATGGAGGCGAGGAGGCGTGTTCAGTCGGGCCTGCAGTGGATGGCGCAGTACTATTCAATTTGACAACTACAACTAGTATATTACTAGTACGCGGGTACGTGCATCACACGTGCAAAGTTCAATTCGTGAAAACAGATCTCCCACGCTGATTTTTTTTCTTCAAAAAAGAATTCCTTGAAAAGTCTAACAAATCAACAATTTTGTTCTGTTTTTATGTAAAGTCTTCCCTCCTAGGTCACGGTGCACAACCAAAGATGACTTATTGACCTGGACGGAGGGAGTAGCACAGTCTGCAAGCATATATAAAGAGAGACGTGTAGTGCGATAGCATATAGTAAAGTTTGTGCTATATGCACGTACTTACAAAATGCGTATGAATACACAAGGTTTCCAACCTTTCCCTTTTACATACATAATTAAGGACGCTAATAATTCCTAAATGTTCGGGATTTATCAATTGCGTCCCAAAACTAATGAGATCGCCTTATAAACAAAAATTATACTCCTACTAAAAGGCACGGCGCTCGCAGGAGCGCTTGCGGCATGCCATGAGTGCCCTGGTGCACGACTGTTTCCCAGCGCACCGACATAACGCCTCTTCCTCAGCCTCGCAACTCGCAAGGTGCTGATTTGCGGCTTGCCGGCAGGCGAGCGCGATCTCACCAGTGTGGTGATCCGGCGCCAACAGGTACTCCTCCTCGCTGGAAGCATGCACCCGGTCCATGTACCGCCAAGTGTAGATGAGGCGCTTGGGCCCGACTGCACTCAGGGCTTTGGCACGGGCGTCCTCCGCCACCCTCACGGCCCTCGCACGAGCCTTATGCCAAAGAGCCAATTGCCTGACTCTCTCGGACGCGACATAGGCCTGACATGCAGCTTGTTCCATGGTGCGCTTCTCTTCCTCGGCCTTCTTTTCCGCCTCTATTTTGGCGCACTCTGCTGGAGGAAAAGCCTCCCACACCGCAACATACATTTCTTTCCAAAGCTCCTCAAGGCTGCGGGGCTCCGCGGGCGGCACGACGTTCTCCCTGTAGCGGGGAGCCGACGCGTCCTCCGACTTGCGTGCTGGCGAGATTGGGAACGTCGACGTGTCCACCTTGACACATTGCGGCGAGGAGCGGAACCCCGATGCATCCTCGTTGACTAGTGGCGGCGAGGAACGGAACTGTCAGGACCCCGACTCAATGCCACATCGATCTAGCATGTAACACCTCATATCATTTTGCGGCCTCACGCACGGTATTCCCACGGGTGTCGTCTTACCTTTGCCCGGGACCGTTTGCGTCTTTTAGCACACGTATATGATAGTGTCGCTAGCATCCATATGATAAGGAGCCCGGGCTGACATGGCTAGTCGTAAACCCAAAGTGGCACAAACCTACAGGGACAGGCATCCATGACCCAGCATCGAACGTGTCGGTCATCAGCGAGTGAATCCAGGCTGTAGCACTGGGCTAGCAGGACTCCGGTGAACCGGGCTGTAGCGGGCTAACAGGACTCCGGTATTCATCGCGTGACATTTCCCTGAAGGGACAGACACAGGAACGACGAAGGACACATGCCGGCCAGCCTAAGTGTTCCGGAGCAGTAGCAAGCTACCATGGCTCAGTGGAAACACCAGGAGACATTTCCCGGTAAGAGAGGCTACCAAGGATAAACAACTAGGTTGTCAGATCCCACACATACCAAGCATTTCAATAACATACACACAATATGCTCGATATGTGCAAATACAACATGGCATCACAACATGACTCTACAACTCAAGTATTTATTCATTAGGCTCCGAGGAGCGAGATATTACAAACAGGGGTCTCATGACCCAACATTCAGAGCATACATATCAAAGCACAAGCGGAGGCTATCATGTCTGAGTACAGACATCTATAAATGAAAAAGGCTGAGAAGCCTGACTATCTACCAAATCCTGCTGAGGCACAAGATCGTAGCTGAGGTAACAAGCTAAACATCGAAGTCCACGTGGAACTACTAGTGAGACTGAAGTCTCTCTGCAAAAACATAAAATAGGCAAACGTGAGTACAAATGTACCCAGCAAGACTTACATCAGAACTAACTACATATGCATCATTTTCAACAAGGGGATGGTGGGGTTTAACTGCAGCAAGCCAGCTTTGACTCGGTGGCTATCCTAAACTACGACTGCAAGCGACTCTTTTGAGGTGGCGCACACGAGTCCACATATTCACCATATCAATACACCACTATGGATCCGCTCCCGTCTCCCTACGAGAACGCCATCCATAGCACTCACACTTATCTTGCGCATTTTAAAGTATCCACTTTCACTTGTCTATGAACTGATATAAGCAACCCAGAAGTCCTTTTCCGCGGACACGGCTATTCGAATAGATCATATTAACCCTGCAGGGGTGTACTTCTTCACACACGCTCTCACCACTTACCGCCGTTTACACGACATGTACTCGGCAACCTTCAAGCGGAAGCCCAACGTGGGTGTCGGCCACGACCTACCTAATCACCTAAGCCTCCAGTCCAGGTTTATCGCCTATTCAGGTTCCATCCGCAGGGAGTCCGGCCGAGGTTTCCCATACGGCCCCGAACGATGTGAACAGGGTTCCCGAGATACCTAACGGGTATTCGGTACACCGTGCCACGTACCTACTGCATCACAGCCCACCCCTACGGTCAGCGCTGTCCACGGCCTCCAGTAGGCTACAAACACCAGAAACTACTTGCAACTCCTGGACGGAGAACTAGGGTGAATAAGAAGTCGAGAGGGTCCATTGGTTTCGGGCCCAATGCATGGTAGTAGCTGATTCTTAAATCACACATACAGATCTCAGTGCTTAAGGTCGGCTTCAATGAAACAACCCACCATGTACTCCTACATGGCCTCTCATCGATACCTTTACCAAATCGTGTTCACCACACCACTCTCATTACCGACATAATCATTTCACTCTAGCCCATCACCCAGATGAACCAGACCTGACACGACTCTAAGCATAGCAGGCTTAGGAAGGTAGGAACAACACATACATATGGCTCAATCAACTCCTACACATGCTAGTGGGTTTCATCTAGTTACTGTGGCAATGACAGGTCATGCAGAGGAAATGGGTTCAACTACCGTAACACACAGCAGTTTGAATCGCGTTGTCTTAATGCAGTAAAAGAGAGCAGGAGCGAGAACATGGGATTGTATCGATATGATCAGATGGTTGGTTGCTTGCCTGATGGTTCGTTGCACGGATACGGTTCTTCGTTAGGGTAATCACGGTACTCCTCGGGGACAGATCCTGTCGCAAAGGACATCGATACACAAACATCACCAAACAATATGCAACAATATGATGCATGCATGAAACATGGCAATATGAGTGTGTTGGGCTAATGCAACTAAAACCAGAAGGGTTTGAACAAATTTGAATCAAGGATTCAAATTTCAAATTCAAATATGGCCTTTTAAAGTGCCTTTTCTTGTTCTGATTAAAACATCAACTTAACTTGTTTGATCATGCATGGAAATGGTACAGATGGATAGATTGGATTTTTCTGATCATTTTTCATATATAATTTGTCCAATTTGGAGTTACAGAATAAAAGTTATGAATTTTTGAAGTTTAATTAATATTCTGGAATTTCCTGATTTAATTCAACGCTGTCAGGACCCCGACTCGATGTCACATCGATCTAGCCGGTAACACTTCATATCACTTTGCGGCCTCACGCACGGTATTCCCACGGGTGTCGCCTTACCTTTGCCCGGGACCGTTTGCGCCTTTTGGCTCACGTATATGATAGTGTCGCTAGCATCCATATGATAAAGAGCCCAGGCTGACATGACTAGTTGTAAACCCAAAGTGGCACAGACTTACAGGGACAGGCATCCATGACCCAGCTTCGAACGTGTCGGTCATCAGCAAGTGGGTCCGGGCTGTAGCACTGGGCTAGCAGGACTCCGGTAAACCGGGCTGTAGCGGGCTAACAGGACTCCGGTACTCAAAGCGTGACATTTCCCCGAAGGGACAGACACAGGAACGAAGAAGGACACATGCCGGCCAGCCTAAGTGTTCCAGAGCAGTAGCAAGCTACCATGGCTCAGCGGTAACACTAGGAGACATTTCCCGGTAAGAGAGGCTACTAAAGATAAACAACTAGATAGTCAGATCCCACACATAGCACTACACATTACACGTACGCATAACATGCAAGTATGTGCTGTACAACATGGCATCACAGCATAACTCAACAATTATATGGATAAAGGCTCAGAAGAGCCATCATAGCATTTATTGCAAACAGGGGTCACAAGTGTCAGGACCCCGACTCGATGCCACATAGATCTAGCATGTAACACTTCATATCACTTTGCGGCCTCACGCACGGTATTCCCACGGGTGTCGCCTTACCTTTACCCGGGACCGTTTGCGCCTTTTGGCACACGTATATGACAGTGTCGCTAGCATCCATATGATAAGGAGCCCGGGCTGACATGGCTAGTCGTAAACCCAAAGTGGCACAAACTTACAGGGACAGGCATCCATGACCCAGCATCGAACGTGTCGGTCATCAGCGAGTGAATCCAGGCTGTAGCACTGGGCTAGCAGGACTCCGGTGAACCGGGCTGTAGCGGGCTAACAGGACTCTGGTATTCATCGCGTGACATTTCCCCGAAGGGACAGACACAGGAACGAAGAAGGACACATGCCGGCCAGCCTAAGTGTTCCGGAGCAGTAGCAAGCTACCATGGCTCGGTGGAAACACTAGGAGACATTTCCCGATAAGAGAGGCTACTAAAGATAAACAACTAGATAGTCAGATCCCACACATACCAAGCATTTCAATAACATACACACAATATGCTCGATATGTGCAAACACAACATGGCATCACAACATGACTCTACGACTCAAGTAATTTAATCAATAGGCTCCGAGGAGCGAGATATTACAAACAGGGGTCTCACGACCCAACATTCAGAGCATACAAGTCAAAGCACAAGCGGAAGCTATCATGTCTGGGTACAGACATCTATAAATGAAAAAGGCTGAGAAGCCTGACTATCTATCAGATCCTGCCGAGGGCACAAGATCGTAGCTGAGGTAACAAGCTAAACGTCGAAGTCCACGTGGAACTACTAGTGAGACTGAAGTCTCTCTGCAAAAACATAAAATAGGCAAACGTGAGTACAAATGTACCCAGCAAGACTTACATCAGAACTAACTACATATGCATCATTTTCAACAAGGGGATGGTGGGGTTTAACTGCAGCAAGCCAGCTTTGACTCGGTGGCTATCCTAAACTACGACTGCAAGCGACTCTTTTGAGGTGGCGCACACGAGTCCACATATTCACCATATCAATACACCACTATGGATCCGCTCCCGTCTCCCTACGAGAACGCCATCCATAGCACTCACGCTTATCTTGCGCATTTTAAAGTATCCACTTTCACTTGTCTATGAACTGATATAAGCAACCCAGAAGTCCTTTACCGCGGACACGGCTATTCAAATAGATGATGTTAACCCTACAGGGGTGTACTTCTTCATACATGTTTCCACCACTTAGCGTCTGCACACGACATGTGCTCGGCAGACTTCAAGCGAAAGCCGACGTGTGTGTAGACCACGACCTACCTAAACACCTAAGTCTCTAGTCCAGGTTTATCGCCTATTCGGGTTCCATCCATGAGGAGATCCGGCCAGAGTTTCGCTCACAGCCCCAAACGATGTGAACAGGGTTCCGTGACACCAAACGGGTGCCCGGTTTACCCGGCCACGTGCCTACCACATCACAGCCCACCCCTACGGTCAGCGCTGTCCACGGCCTACAGCATACTACAAACACCAGAAACTACTTGCAACTCCTGGACAGAGGACAAGGGTGATTAAGAAGTCGAGCGGGGTCATATTTCAGGGCCCAATGTATGGTAGTAGCTGAGTCATGGATCACAAACACAGAACTCAGTTCCTAAGGACGGCTTCAATGAGACAACCCACCATGTACTCCTACATGGCCTCTCACCGCTACCTTTACCAAATCGTGTTCACACACTTAGCTCTCAATGGTAGGACATGTTCACACACCTCTGATCCATTCCCGATGAATCAGACCTGACACAACTCTAAGCAGTAGCAGGCATGACAAACAAGCAAGAATGAGTAGGCACAACAGGGCTCAAACAACTCCTACTCATGCTAGTGGGTTTCATCTATTTACTGTGGCAATGACAGGTCATGTAAAGGATAAAGGGGTTCAACTACCGCAACAAGTAACAGATGAATCGTTGTTGTCCTAATGCAGTAAAAGAGAGCAGGAGCGAGAGAGTGGGTTTGTATCGGAATGAACAAGGGGTTTTTGCTTGCCTGGCACTTTTGAAGATAGCATTGAGTCTTCATCAGTGTCAACGATCACATCATCGGTATCACGTCTATCGAGAGGGGACAAATACCGGCAACATAGAAGGGAACACAATCAATGCAATGCACAATATGATGCATGATCATGACATGGCAAAATGAATGTGTTTTGAGCTAATGCAACTAGCAACAGATTAAATGAAGTTGGTTTGAATACAAGATTCAAATTTAAACTCCATATGTGATTATTCAAATGCCATTTAATTGATTTGTGCTAAACAGCAGCTATAAGTTGTTCTAACATGCATGAAAATGGTACAGATGGATTCCTTGAATTTTTCTGATAATTTTTCATATATAAATTATTTAATTTGGAGTTACGGTTGAATTTCTATAATTTTTAGAAGTTTATACAATTTTCTGGAATTTTCTGAATAAAAACAAATCCAGAAAACATTACTGCGTCATCCTGACGTCATGATGACGTCAGCAGGTCAACGTGGCACAGTCCGGTCAAACTCTGACCGGTGGGTCCCGAGTGTCAGCGTCTAACTAAACTAACCTAGCTTAGTTAATAATAACCTAACTTAATTAGCCGGGCGGGGCCCGCATGTCAGTGAGAGAGAGAGGGGTCAAACTGGCCAGTGGGGTCAAACCCGGGTCAAACTCGCCGGAGTTGACCCGAGGCTCGTCGCCGGCAAGGCCAGGGACGGCGGAGAGCGTCGGGATTCGCCCTCCGATGACCAAAAGAGCGGCGGAGGGGCTCTACGGGATGCCCAGGCTCGCGCGCATCTAACAGGGCAAACGGGAGAAGCTAGGGTGGCCGGAGGCGACGACAATCATGAAGACGGCGGCGGCCGGAGTTCGGGTGGTGGCGGGTTTGGCGCTACGAGCGGTGGTTTGGCGCGCTGAGGGCATTAGGGAGAAGCTCTTGCTCCTCCGCATCCAAAGGAACGGACGGGAGGCCGCGAGGTGGCCGGAGTTGAGCACGGCGTCGACCTCGGCGGCGGCCGGAGCTCGGGCGAGCTCAGGGTCGGTGTTAGGGAGCACGGCAGGAGGCAAAGGGGGGTGTTACGACCTTCTGGGGTTGCACTGAGCACGGCCGCGTGCTCGGTTGCAGCTCCAGGCAACGGTGGCTACGGCGGCGACATGGCCGGCGGCGAAGAGCTCTCGGCTCCGGTGGATATTGGCGCTAGCAGGAGAAAAAGTGCCAGGGGAGGGAGGGGATCGACGCAGCAGCTCACAGCGGATCGAACAAAGGGGTTGGTGAGCTCGGGGGCGTCCTCGTTGCTGCGAATCGAGCGGCGGCGATCTCCGGCCATGGCGATGAAGACGGTGGTGATGGCGGCGTTGCAGCGCGTCCGTGGCGTCGTGGCTTGTCTAGGAGGTCGGGGACGTCGAGACGGAGCTCGCAAGCACAGCGAGGGGTCGAGGGGGAGACGGTGGCCGCGGCGTTACGGTGGCGCGGCTGCGGCTGCGCTCGGGCGAGTGAGAGAGAGGAAGCAGAGGAGAGAAACAAGGGAGAGGGAGAGAGCGAGGGGGTCCAGGGGGTCGGGGCGGCGCAGAGGAGATGACGCGCGGCGTTGCGGTGGCCAGGCGATGCAGACGAGCAGGGTGGTGGCGTGGCGAGCTCGGGCGCGTGCGTCGTGTCCCTCCTCTGCCTACTGGCGCGAGGAGGAAGGCGACAGGGAGGGTAGCGGTGGCGGGCTGGGCCGCTGGAGGAGCTGGGCCAGGTAAGTGGGCGCCAGGTAAGTGGCTGGGCTTCTCTCTTTTTTTTATATATCTGTTCTGTTTTCTATTTAATTGCCACTGAATTCAAATTCAAACAAATTTGAAAACAGTGCCAAAACTCCCCTGGATAATTTTATGTCACTTAAGGTCTACTCCTCATAAACATAAAATATCTCAGGACATTTGAAAATATATTCATTATATATTATGAATATAACTCCAAATTCAAATAAAATATTGATTTAAAATCAGAGCCCAAATAATTCCTTAGAAATGTCCCAAAATTTTGGTTTGATTTATAACTCTTGCCAAAATTGTCAGAGCTATTTCTAGGGCATTTTGGATTTACTAATTGCAATTTTAGGGTTTCTTGCCCCTTTATTAAAATGATTTCCGAGGCTTTCAATTTCCTCATTTCAACTTTCGGAATATAGACATGATGCACACATGAAGCTAGCCTAGAGCATTACCAAAAGCTAGGGATGTGACAACTCACCCCCACTAAACAAGAATCTCGTCTCGAGATTCAAGCGTAGGGTAAGATGAAGGGGAAACGCAAACTAACATAATCTCCACGATCCAGGGTGCACTTCAAATGAACGTTGATTCGTTCACCATCATTATCTCGAAGTCTTGCTCTGGGAACTCCAACCAACATGACAACGAGAGGAGAAGGGAACTCTAGAAGGATCAATCTTCTCGAAGGTCGAACAACTCAGGATTAACTCTCGGAATGAGACATAGCAACATCTCTCGAGCTGAGAGGCGAAGCACACATCTATATGAATGGAGTGAAGCAGATGACGAGGGTTCACTAGGTAGACCACAATTCCACACCTAAGAGGGTGGTGAATGGTTGTCAATGTAGCGAGGAGTTGAGTTGCCATGATACCACGACGAAACATCCTGGAGGAGGGTGATTCATAGATTATTACCCTAAGTGGCAAAAAGAATTACCTTTGATCCAGAGATCATTGAAACTCTTCATACCAGCCTAAGGCAATCACAAGCGATCATTTGGAGGGGGTAGGTAGAATGGCATACTCGGACCTGGATGATGTGGATTACCTTGTTGAAAACAACGTAATGGATGAATTTGCTTATCACCGGAAATGCAAGAGACCCATGGTAGAATGGCACATTGGCGGTGCAAGCTGGGAACAAAATGCAAATGATGGGAATGATTCTGGTAACTAGGGAAGAACCCAACAATAGAGAGTGGATTCACTGTTTGAAAAGGTCATAGCATTGCCGAGGAAACCGAGAGGAATCCCAGTTAGAGCCGATGATAACACGTAGCACTTGTGCGTGCTCTCAAGAACTTGAGCATTTCCATAATCATCAAGGTTTTACCAACATCCGTGTCAAGGATGCTGGCAACACAACATACTACCATGATGAATAGCGATGGACGATGCAGATGCAAAGGAGGATAACACTTTCTCAGATTTCACCTTAGCGAGCCAAGGAACAAAATCTGGACGATCGACCAAGAGACATTTAGCACTCCGCTTGTAATGTTCTCCTTGATGTGCTAGCGTAACCCATTCATAGATATGGTTTGATATCTAGAACATCAAGTAAAAAGGTCAGACTTCGGGATCTCAAAATCCATAGGGGCAACTAGGGAGTAAATCCTACGAAATCCCTATGGGGAGGTGGCCAACTTCCTCAATCAAGATATTATAATAACAGGTCTTCCGGCTGGGTGTGTTGGCCACGACATCCACTTTACCGGTTTTCGAGGGACCGATATTATAGTTCTTGGGAAATGTTCCAAACCATCATATCTGCCTGAGATTCAGATCTGGTTGGTGTCAGGATATTCCAGACTCATCGAGTCTAGGAAGAAAAATGAAAGTTTGCAACACAAATCGACGAGATGACGTTGCGGGATTCTCGGGAGATGAACTACGATAGCAAGCTCCAAAACATGAGCTGGTTCTGCTACAAACATGTGAACATGTTGTCCAAGACAAGCATGACCACAAATTAGTCTTATAATAAAACACTACCGAGTTCAGGAGGGGGAACCATCATTAATGACATCGAAGTCTCCACGGGTGGAAGTCCAAAGAGTTCACCTTGGACAGACTCCTTTATATTTGAACAACTCAATCAGTGGCTTGGTGTGCTAGGATATACATATAGAATGGAGGTTGCAAATCTCCAGACCACAGAATACTTCGCACGTATGCATGACTGACTTGGGATGATTCCAGAGGAAGCAAAACTAACTTTCTCAAATTCACGGCGGCAACTTTCACCAAATGCACGTGTATAAGAGGAAGTCACTCCTTTCATCAAACAAATACTTCATGAGCTAGCATGGAGAAAATGCTTTCAAAAGTTTCCAACACTAGCTTAATGTCCAACAAAATCATGGAGGAGATAAGGATGTTGTCAATGGGCTCAACAACAATTCATCTGGGTTTCCTTTTAAAAGGAATTCCATAGTTAAGTGAACAAGTGATAGCATGGGTCAGACCCAAAAGATATAATGGTGTATACTCGAGGGATCAACCACGAGTAAGACAACATTACGAATATCGTTGGTTCTGGTCTGATTGGATGATAGCCCATACTCCAATCAAAGGTTGGATAAAATGATAGGTCCATTAACTGATCACGAGGTTTAGTTGATGAAAATATCAACTTTCTTCAACACACATACAAAACATCCCTTATAATGAACTATATCGGACAAGCTTCTATCTTCCAACTCTCCAAGTTGATGCATAGCTTAACCAACTAGCTCAGGGGTATCCAACACGGATTCTTGGAGAAAGGGTGGTTTACAGGATAAACCAACTTGATCACGAGCTTAACATAACAGTCAGGTGACAACCTGGTGATACTTTCGAGAAGATATTCGGAAAATCACGAACCACCGATATGTTACTAAGATCGAGAACAATCTTGCTTTTCAGGGCAAGACGATATGATCAAATGAGTGAGGACTTGACACAATCCTAACTCATTGATCGAAGGGTGCACCGGAAATAAGGACTAGATAGCACGATCAGTCATAGAATGATGATTCAAGAACCAACACGCTAAGAATGAAATTATTATCCTTTAACTACCAAGCAATAGAGTTGCTAGCAGTATTGATTTCACACGCCATGATTCATTTGTTGGCATTCCGGTTACAATAACACAGGAACCAAGGAATGAACAATGATGGCAAAAGTATCACTGTACCAAGAGTTCATAGGATGGTGTGCAATTCCTATAACAATCCCGATATAAAAGATGGTAATACTCCAAGGTAGAACAGAGCAAAAGCTGGATTGACATTTTGATCTACGGAGTAGAATTGTTTTGACCCAATCCTAGATATGGAAGAGGTACTGGAGTTTGTTTCTCCTAGTCATTCCACGATAGAATGGCTTGACGGACCACAAGAGTAATAGGCATCGATAAATGAACGCACGCATACTCTTGACTATCAATTGATAGACGAAGGTCAGTAGACAACTAAAGAGGGACAACTCAAAGGAACATATAACTTTCTGAGTTGTGGATGCATAGACTAGTATGTCGAACCAAGTTCAACATAATTCTTCCGGATAACCCATGCAGAAGGGTTGAGCTGGCAGAGTCGCAATATAGCATGGAGAACTCATCGAGAGCACTCTTGTTGTCATCTTTTGGTTCAGAAGAACTCCTGCCAAGAATGGTTCATGGTAATTGGAAAAGGATGTACCACGAACCTCGAGGACTATCGCAAAGGTTACTACTATCCTAAAGGGACTAGCAAACACTATCAACATGAAGTAAGTAGGGTGAATCTCGGGTTCAAAACCCAAGGAGTAGAATACCTACTACTAAGTGGCATCACGGGATGCTTTCGAGAATAAAGGCCAGAATCATCACACTAGGACACAAATCATGGCTAGCTTACTAGGTGACTCCCTAAAACACCTAGGGTCATAATAATAGCTCCAACATATATGTCAAGGCAATAAATTACCTCAACGCACTGGTTAGTGTGCTTATTCTGACCATAAGGGACATCGGGAACGAAAAGAGAGGATTTGCAAATGCATCAGACTAATTAGAAACCTGGGATGACTCGGACAGCATAACAACTGTAAATGCTTAGAAAAAAAATTTGAGACATTCACAAAAATGGTGGCATAACCACACAGAAGCACAATATCAAGGTTTCGAGATCAACAATTAACATACGGAAGTAGTAGAAACTGAACTCAAGCTTAAATCCAACAATCTTATAAGTCTACGGATTAGTAACGCGTGATCCTGATAGAAAGAAGAGATAGCCTAGCTCTTAATCCCCGTAGAAAAGATAAGATGACTCAGATCAGAAGGGCATGAGGTATAAGGAGTAAAAAGAGCCTTACGTTCCATCCCACAATCAATTCCCTTATATAACTAAAGAATTTCTAGACTCAACTTCGACCAGTTTGGCTTGGTAATCCTACATGCAGTCAAACTCTGATACCAACGCTGTCAGGACCCCGACTCAATGCCACATCGATCTAGCATGTAACACCTCATATCATTTTGCGGCCTCACGCACGGTATTCCCACGGGTGTCATCTTACCTTTGCCCGGGACCGTTTGCGTCTTTTGGCACACGTATATGATAGTGTCGCTAGCATCCATATGACAAGGAGCTCGGGCTGACATGGCTAGTCGTAAACCCAAAGTGGCACAACCCTACAGGGACAGGCATCCATGACCCAGCATCGAATGTGTCGGTCATTAGCGAGTGAATCCAGGCTGTAGCACTGGGCTAGCAGGACTCCGGTGAACCGGGCTGTAGCGGACTAACAGGACTCTGGTATTCATCGCGTGACATTTCCCTGAAGGGACAGACACAGGAACGACGAAGGACACATGCCGGCCAGCCTAAGTGTTCCGGATCAGTAGCAAGCTACCATGGCTCAGTGGAAACACCAGGAGACATTTCCCGATAAGAGAGGCTACCAAGGATAAACAACTAGGTTGTCAGATCCCACACATACCAAGCATTTCAATAACATACACGCAATATGCTCGATATGTGCAAATACAACATGGCATCACAACATGACTCTACAACTCAAGTATTTATTCATTAGGCTCCGAGGAGCGAGATATTACAAACAGGGGTCTCATGACCCAACATTCAGAGCATACATATCAAAGCACAAGCGGAAGCTATCAGGTCTGAGTATAGACATCTATAAATGAAAAAGGCTGAGAAGCCTGACTATCTACCAAATCCTGCTGAGGCACAAGATCGTAGCTGAGGTAACAAGCTAAACGTCGAAGTCCACGTGGAACTACTAGTGAGACTGAAGTCTCTCTGCAAAAACATAAAATAGGCAAACGTGAGTACAAATGTACCCAGCAAGACTTACATCAGAACTAACTACATATGCATCATTTTCAACAAGGGGATGGTGGGGTTTAACTGCAGCAAGCCAGCTCTGACTCGGTGGCTATCCTAAACTACGACTGCAAGCGACTCTTTTGAGGTGGCGCACACGAGTCCACATATTCACCATATCAATACACCACTATGGATCCGCTCCCGTCTCCCTACGAGAACGCCATCCATAGCACTCACGCTTATCTTGCACATTTTAAAGTATCCACTTTCACTTGTCTATGAACTGATATAAGCAACCCAGAAGTCCTTTACCGCGGACACGGCTATTCGAATAGATGATGTTAACCCTGCAGGGGTGTACTTCTTCATACATGTTTCCACCACTTAGCGTCTGCACACGACATGTGCTCGGCAGACTTCAAGCGAAAGCCGGCGTGGGTGTAGACCACGACCTACCTAAACACCTAAGTCTCTAGTCCAGGTTTATCGCCTATTCGGGTTCCATCCATGAGGAGATCCGGCCGGAGTTTCGCTCACAGCCCCAAACGATGTGAACAGGGTTCCGTGACACCAAATGGGTGCCCGGTTTACCCGGCCACGTGCCTACCGCATCACAGCCCACCCCTACGGTCATCGCTGTCCATGGCCTCCAGCATACTACAAACACCAGAAACTACTTGCAACTCCTGGACAGAGGACAAGGGTGATTAAGAAGTCGAGCGGGGTCATATTTCAGGGCCCAATGTATGGTAGTAGCTGAGTCATGGATCACAAACACAGAACTCAGTTCCTAAGGACGGCTTCAATGAGACAACCCACCATGTACTCCTACATGGCCTCTCACCGCTACCTTTACCAAATCGTGTTCACACACTTAGCTCTCAATGGTAGGACATGTTCACACACCTCTGATCCATTCCCGATGAATCAGACCTGACACAACTCTAATCAGTAGCAGGCATGAAAAACAAGCAAGAATGAGTAGGCACAACAGGGCTCAAACAACTCCTACTCATGCTAGTGGGTTTCATCTATTTACTGTGGCAATGACAGGTCATGTAAAGGATAAAGGGGTTCAACTACCGCAACAAGTAACAGATGAATCGTTGTTGTCCTAATGCAGTAAAAGAGAGCAGGAGTGAGAGAGTGGGTTTATATCGGAATGAACAAGGGGGTTTTGCTTGCCTGGCACTTCTGAAGATAGCATTGAGTCTTCATCAGTGTCAACGATCACATCATCGGTATCACGTCTATCGAGAGGGGACAAATACCGGCAACATAGAAGGGAACATAATCAATGCAATGCACAATATGATGCATGATCATGACATGGCAAAATGAATGTGTTTTGAGCTAATGCAACTAGCAACAGATTAAATGAAGTTGGTTTGAATACAAGATTCAAATTTAAACTCCATATGTGATTATTCAAATGCCATTTAATTGATTTGTGCTAAACAGCAGCTATAAGTTGTTCTAACATGCATGAAAATGGTATAGATGGATTCCTTGAATTTTTCTGATAATTTTTCATATATAAATTATTTAATTTGGAGTTACGGTTGAATTTCTATAATTTTTAGAAGTTTATACAATTTTCTGGAATTTTCTGAATAAAAACAAATCCAGAAAACATTACTGCGTCATCCTGACGTCATGATGACGTCAGCAGGTCAACGTGGCACTGTCCGGTCAAACTCTGACCGGTGGGTCCCGAGTGTCAGTGTCTAACTAAACTAACCTAGCTTAGTTAATAATAACCTAACTTAATTAGCCGGGCGGGGCCCGCATGTCAGTGAGAGAGAGAGGGGTCAAACCGGTCAGTGGGGTCAAACCCGGGTCAAACACGCCGGAGTTGACCCGAGGCTCGTCGCCGGCGAGGCCAGGGACGGCGGAGAGCGTCGGGATTCGCCCTCCGATGACCAAAAGAGCGGCGGAGGGGCTCTACGGGATGCCCAGGCTCGCGCGCATCTAACAGGGCAAACGGGAGAAGCTAGGGTGGCCGGAGGCGACGACAATCATGATGACGACGGCGGCCGGAGTTCGGGTGGTGGCGGGTTTGGCGCTACGAGCGGTGGTTTGGCGCGCTGAGGGCACTAGGGAGAAGCTCTTGCTCCTCCGCATCCAAAGGAACGGACGGGAGGCCGCGAGGTGGCCGGAGTTGAGCACGGCGTCGACCTCGGCGGCGGCCGGAGCTCGGGCGAGCTCGGGGTCGGTGTTAGGGAGCATGGCAGGAGGCAAAGGGGGGTGTTACGACCTCCTGGGGTTGCACTGAGCACGGCCGCGTGCTCGGTTGCAGCTCTAGGCAACGGTGGCTACGGCGGCGACATGGCCGGCGGCGAAGAGCTCTCGGCTCCGGTGGATATTGGCGCTAGCAGGAGAAAAAGTGCCAGGGGAGGGAGGGGATCGACGCAGCAGCTCACAGCGGATCGAACGAAGGGGTTGGTGAGCTCGGGGGCGTCCTCGTTGCTGCGAATCGAGCGGCGGCGATCTCCGGCCATGGCAATGAAGACGGTGGTGATGGCGGCGTTGCAGCGCGTCCGTGGCGTCGTGGCTTGTCGAGGAGGTCGGGGACGTCGAGACGGAGCTCGCAAGCACAGCGAGGGGTCGAGGGGGAGACGGTGGCCGTGGCGTTACGGTGGCGCGGCTGCGGCTGCGCTCGGGCGAGTGAGAGAGAGGAAGCAGAGGAGAGAAACAAGGGAGAGGGAGAGAGCGAGGGGGTCCAGGGGGTCAGGGCGGCGCTGAGGAGATGACGCGCGGCGTCGCGGTGGCCAGGCTATGCAGATGAGCAGGGTGGTGGCGTGGCGAGCTCGGGCGCGTGCGTCGTGTCCCTCCTCTGCCTACTGGCGCGAGGAGGAAGGCGACAGGGAGGGTAGCGGTGGCGGGCTGGGCCGCTAGAGGAGCTGGGCCAGGTAAGTGGGCGCCAGGTAAGTGGCTGGGCTTCTCTCTTTTTTTTATATATCTGTTCTGTTTTCTATTTAATTGCCACTGAATTCAAATTCAAACAAATTTGAAAACAGTGCCAAAACTCCCCTGGATAATTTTATGTCACTTAAGGTCTACTCCTCATAAACATAAAATATCTCAGGACATTTGAAAATATATTCATTATATATTATGAATATAACTCCAAATTCAAATAAAATATTGATTTAAAATCAGAGCCCATATAATTCCTTAGAAATGTCCCAAAATTTTGGTTTGATTTATAACTCTTGCCAAAATTGTCAGAGCTATTTCTAGGGCATTTTGGATTTACTGATTGCAATTTTAGGGTTTCTTGCCCCTTTATTAAAATGATTTCCGAGGCTTTCAATTTCCTCATTTCAACTTTCGGAATATAGACATGATGCACACATGAAGCTAGCCTAGATCATTACCAGAAGCTAGGGATGTGACAGGAACGGCGACGTGTCCACCTCGACGCGTCGCGGCGAGGAGCGGAATGCCGATGCCTCCCCCTCGACTAGTGGCAGCGAGGAACGAAACAGCAACGCGTGACCGTCCGCGAGGTGCAGCGAGGGGCGCCTAGGGCTTGAGAGGGGTGATGCCATGGTGGTCGATGTGAGAGGGAGGGGGAGGAGATAGCGATTAACATGAACGTGAGGGGAGGAGATAACAATGTCGTGGGAGGCACAGTATTTATAGCGAGCAATGGCAGACCTACGTAAGATATGGACTGAGCTGCACTAACTTAACTGTAGGTCTAGTTGCATCACTGACATGTGGGCCAGACCCCTGTTGGGCCCATATGTCAGTGACCCAATGCACCTATAGTTAAGTAACTGAAGCAACGTCCCATCACATGCTGCGTGATTAACATAACAGCTACTCCCATCACATGCTCAGATTTCAATGTGCATTAATTCATTGCATGCGAGGATTATGAGAAACTTGACCAATGCATGTACTTCATGCATGCATGCATTGCAACTAATGCATTGGTAAACACAATTCCTTGAGAAAAACAAGCACATTAATTGAGTGATTTTACAAACCATGAAAATTCTTCCACCACTCATCATCTACCTTGGTTGGTGAGATTTTTGAATTGATCCCTATAAACCGGAAAGGAGGTAGTACATGGGCATATTTGTTGGAGCAAATTACGGGGGAGGGAAGGGGTGGAAATATTGCTGGTCACAACGGATTGGATGAGCGCGGGGGAGGAGAGACATGCATGCATATTTTTTCCACACGGGGTGGAGTGGTGGGACAGCCGGAGGGAGAAGGAGAGTCTGACAGGCATATTGTTTCCACACATGGAGAGGAAAAGATTTGGAGACGAACGGGCTTCCTGCAGGTATGGGGAACTTTGCATAATAAGTCTCATCTTGCATGCCGGGCTAGGTATAGTCTCAAGTCATTAAAAACATACACTTCCCACACATGTTCATATTTCAAGGTGCACTAAATTATTGCATGTGATGATTAAGGCTGGCCATAATGCTGGTATCTTAGCTGGTATCATGCACACGGGAATAACAAACATGCTGTTGTGGCAAAGAATTAAATAAGAGAGGGGGTTAGAGTAACTAGTCTTCATGCATGCATTGGTAAACACATTTTTTTGTGAAGAACTACAAAAACTATTCCACCGCCTCTATCTTGCTAAGATTACGAGAAAATTTTGAATCGAGCCCTTTAAACTAGATGGGGGGTGGTAGTACTCTAATAGCTAACCTTGGCCCTGTTTGGATCCATGTTTAGAGTTAGTTTGGGTTAGTTTGAACTCAACTAACCCAAAAAAATCTAACCCACCCAAGAGTTGCTTATTTTGGTTAGTTCTTCTCGGGACACTAAAAACACATTTTTCTCTCGATCTCCCTGTAGCATATCCCTCCCCACTTCCTTGAACCTTCTCGTCCTCTCCCTCCCTCCCTCTCGCACCGCCCATGAAGGAACCTCGTCGTATCCGCGCGCCATCTAACCCTGTCATCCAAGCATCTCTTTCTCTAGAGTTACTTCAGGGTTAGTTCAGGATTAGAATCTTTAACTCATCTAACTCATCTAATAGTAGTTCTTATACTCATTATAATCAGTATTGTAGATATTGATATTTTTATTATAAATTTGGTCAAACACTTTGCAAACGGTTGACGGAAGTAAAAAGGACTAGAGGGAGTATCATGCATGCGGAGTAGGCAAAAAATTGCTCATTTATAGCCGGTCGAAGTCTCAAAGAGCGCGGCCGCGCAAGGGAGGCGAAGGTCGTGGGAGGCGTGATGGTTGACGGAATTAAGTGAAGTTACCCACGCGCCGGCATGGCGTGCGAACAGGCAGAAGCTATACCGTTAGGCCTACGATATGGGTCTAGTAGACATGACATCTACTGGGTCCCGCATATTTCTCGAGAACTCTTTGGGTTCTTGCAGCCGTTTATTCACCGGGCAACCAGCAACCCAATGCCGTTCGCACGCCCTACTTGTCCCCGTCTTCTACTAGTACATTACCTTACAACAGTTCGCTCCCAGTCGTCCCATCCTTTCACATTACACCAGTTAAACTTTCCCTAACCCTCCTTCAAAATCCATGGCCTCCCAAATCTCCATGGTCGCCGCTGAGTACCAGGTTAGAGCCATCACCGACGATGAGTTCTTCTTCATCTACACACGTGGAACCGCGACGGTGAAAGCATGCCTTGCTCGCTTCCTACGCATGTTCAACGGATGAGTGGGTCGCTGGGCTAGATGTTGAGTACACCAAAGTCCTGCAAAGAGAGAAGAAACTAAAGGAGGCAGAGGAGAAGAAACCCGCCGTGATGAAGGTTTGCGTACATAACGTGTGCTTGGTCTGCCAAATATGCCATGCCGACGTTGAGTGCCAGGATTGTAAGAACTTCCTCAAGGATGGAAGAGTGAAATTTTGTACTATAGACTTTAGGAACGACAAGGATGTCCTCGGTCAGATAGGCCTCGTTGTAGGCCAACCCTTCGATCTCCAGAAGGCAAGCCTGGTGTCCTCCTCTCAGCCTTCAATGCTGACCCTGGCAGCAGCCATGATTGATCCTTCGTACGTGAAACTAAAGAAACCTCACCACGAGTTTCATCATGCATGGGAGTCAAAGACATTAGATGAAGATCACATCCTGTACGCAACAATGGATGCCTACCTTTGTTTAAATATCTACAATGGTTGGATGAAGAAGCAGAGCCCAGTGTCTGGTTCAAGCAAAGAAGTGTCGGCGAAGAGGAAGAGGAAGAGGAAGAGGGACGAGGACAAAGTCGAGGACGTGGACTTAGACTCCGAGTAGGTGGCAGTGCCGTCGCTGATGCTGGTTCTACTGCAGTGCCAAGCGGACTAGTTGCTTAGTTTATTTTCAAGGGTGTGTTGTCCTGAGGCCCCAGCGGAACTATGTTTATGTTCTCTCTCGTTATTTGAACTCTTTAGTATGTACAGTAGTACAAGTACTATGTCTTACTACTGTTCTTCTTGTAGTTGGTACTACTGCTCGTATCTTCGTGTTCCTACTTATGTTTGTAGGTCAGTCGATTTGTGAAAGAAGTCCGACGGAGCAAAGGAAGAAGACAGCATAGAAGCCACCCCAGTATCTATATTAGGGTGGCAGGGTGCCCATGATCTATCTTATGAGTGTTGGGTGTGGAATGCAGTTCGCCGGAAAAAAATGGATCGTGCCCGGGGTTAAACGGATGGCGGGGGTGGGGGAGCATGGCGGTAGCAGACGGTTCAGGGGAGGGCGCGGCGGCGGCGGGCCGTTAGGCATGTGGCAGGCTGAGAAGATGAATCGTGCATAAATTTCGGAGGTTGAAGAAGCCCTTCTAGCCATCCATGTTGCATCAAACGGCTCAAAAGAGTCGGCTGGCCCAAATTGCTCCTTTAGATAGCAGGATCCATGTGGCATTCAAGGTCTCGAAGGTAGATTCCGTGTCCGCACCCGGTTTGCGGGCTCGACGCGTGCACGACCGGCTTTCACCACAACACCCACCATGCGCGCCTCCTCCGCGCGGGCAGAGACGACAATGACACGCTAGTTCCTCCTCGCTGGCGTGCCGAAGCACGCGCTCATCCTCCTCTTTGTATGTGATTCATATGATCGGGACTAGTAAACCAGAACGGAGGTAGTAGTTTTTTTAATCAAAGAAGGGTTTCCCCCTTCCGATTTTCATTACTGAAAACCAACATCTAAATCTAAACCATAGTATTTGCCCTAGAACTACCAGGTTCAACATCTTGCAACATAAACCCATACAACCATACGCCAAGGAGCTACGTAGTACTATGAATTCCATTTTCGCTCCATACCAATCGTTCTAAAAACTACTTAGTACTTATAATGCGCCATTGAAAATCGGAACTCTTAACCCCGCTAAAAATGGTATTTTAAACGTGGCTACTTGATCTGTGGCAACTAGCGAGCCACCACCTCCAAGTCGTTCACCTGTGGTCTCGACCATCAACTGCTACATATAATATTATCATGCGAGCTGACTATTCCTACAAAGATGCGCTCCACCACATACCCGGTACCTGTGAATGCAGCAATCATGCACCTAGGGTTTTAGGTTTATTTTTTAATGTTGCCTTTACATAACACTCATATGTGCGAGACAGCGAGAGACCGACTGCATGCGTGTGCCTCTTCTCTTCATATATGTAATCCACCGTTTGTCTGGTGTACAAAAAATTATAATAACTACTAGCAATGTGCCAATGCATTGCCGCACGATCAGAGTAGATTAATACATATTCATCGATTTGATAGAAAAAAGTCTAGTTTTGAAATGCGTATATCACTAAAAAATGTTATGTTTCACTAACAATATATTCCTTTGGTGGTTTTGATGTGATAAGGGAGGAATGTTGTTGGTTTCAACATTCGAGAAGTGGTATATGTCTAATTTCTACTCTTACTAGCAAGATGCTCGTGCATTGCACGGAACATCAAGATCTTGTGGGAGAAAAGGATGAACGAGGGAAGGCCTTATCTGCAAATGTGGAGAGGAGTGCGGGTAAATTGCCATAGTTTCGTTCCTATCCGTCAGATATAAATCGAATGGCCTATATTGCAGGATGGCAGGCCCACCATCATCACCAACTCTATTTTTAATCCCTACTCTTATAAAAAGCATAGTTGGTGATGATCGTGTGCCTGCCATCCTACAGTATAGGCCATACGATCTATATCTGACGGGTAGGAAGGAAACTATGGCAATTTTGCAAAAAGATACCCACACCCCTCTCCACACATGCAAATAAGGCCTTCCCTTGTTCATCCTTTTATCCCACAAGATAAACTACTCATACAAATGTATCTTCATGTTCCGTGCAACGCATGGGCATCTCGCTAGTTGTTGCAAAAAGCCCATGTGTGTGAGAGAGAGAGGGAGAGAGGAGGAGGACGGAGTGCATGTGTGACAAAGACACAAAGAGTGTGTGTGCGAGAGGTATCAGCTTAAAATGAGGCGATAGTGTGTGTGTGCACGATTGAGAGGGTGTGTCTCAAGAAGGGAAGAAAATCTAAATAGATACACGGAGCGGGAGACAGACATTTATGCGATAGTGGAAGCACGAGTGTGCGGGTGTATAAACCTATCTAGAGGCTAGTCGATAAATGTTTGTGAGAGAAATATCAGTTGGGGGTGCGAAAGCGAGAGTTTTGTGTGTGTGAGAGCGAGACGGTAGTCGGGAAGGGGAGTGGAAGTAGGAGTTGTGTGTGTGTGTGAGAGAGAGAGAGAGGGGGGGAGTTTGTCTGATCGGTAAACAAATGAATAATGTCAGTCTGGGATGGAGACGAAAAGGAGACCGCAACAAATGTTGTGTCTACAGGAGAGAGAGAGAGAGAGTAATTTTAGTGGTATGATTCATATCTAGACACATATAGGGTGTGTGAGAGAATCCCATAGAGAGATAGACAAAGTGAAAGACGAGTGGAGACTGTGTGTGTGGCGGTGAAAAAGAAACCTTAGGTGCCTAGTGATACGAGAGAATGGTAGAGACGTGAGAGATAATGAAAACCGTGTAATGTATAATGATAGGCAGAGTGTGACACTTCTCAAGGGAGATGTCAAGAGACCATGTTTGCGAGGAAAGGAGAAACATGAAGTGAGCGTGCGGGTGAGCTGGAGAAAAGAGAGTGATAGCTGCATGAAGGAGCATGCATGCGAGAGAGATGTGCGTGAAAGAAGTGATCATAAAAGGGATTCAAATATTTCAATTCGAGATGATGATACATGTAATCCATACTCGAAGCAAAATTGATCTATCAAACATGCATACTCATATGAATTCACGCGCATCTATGTAATTTAATATGTAGATATTACTAATCCATACATTTTAGTAGAACATAATTTGGTTTAATTTTTTGAATTCAACCTTATGATTTTGAGATCATTGTATTTGTAAATCATATTATACATATAAAGGAGCATAATTCTTTGTTGAGCTTTTGAAAGTATATATAAAAATGATGTATATAGAATTTTATTCCAAACAAAAATGGATCCCAGCCGAAAAAAATAGAATACAAACGGGATTCAAATTGAGTTGGCACGGTAAATGTGCACTCTACAAAATTTGAACAAAGCGAGGAAAGTCGCGGTAACCGCCCGAAACCAAAATCTGCGAGATGGAAATTAGTACTGCCTATCCCTGCCATGCAAATCCTATCTACTCGGTTTCTATAGGTTTCGATAGGGGTAGGTTTGTAATTTCACTCAAACATGACATAACCGCCTCTCACCCGGATTCATACAAGATGGGCGCCAAAACACAGCGTGTCCTCGGCCGAAATCGACTCCCTCCCCGATTCATACACGGTGGGCGCCAAAAACAAACTCTTGTTGGCAAATATTCGGTGTATGCGAGATTACCGTCCTATCCCCAACCGACTAATATTGCTGTGATGTAGGAAATTTGAAACGGGGGCTAAGTTTGTAAATTTCCTCGCATTTGAGACAAGAGCGCCTTGAAGACATGGTTCCCCCTTCCTCTCGACTTCCATTTCCCCGTTCGTACTCCGTGGGCCCCAAAACACCCTCTCCACCCCAGCCTCCTCCGTCCGCCACCCCATCCACCGCCGTCCTCCTCCACCATGCCGGAGCTGATACCCCGAAGTCACCGTCAATTACAAGAGATCGACCTCTCTCATCCATGGCTTCGGACCGGGATCCTTGCATCCCGTCCTCTCTCTTCATCCACGTCGTCGTCCACCTTGCCGGCGCCACTCCTACGACTGTCTCGTCCACCGCGCCTCGCCTCGACCATCTACCCTCCTAGATCTGCCTCCATGCCGACGATAGCCATTGCTACAACAGCAGTGTCAAATTCTCAGTAGATGCATACACGGCGCCGCAGCAAAGGTGGTACTCTTTCGTATCTGCTCAACTTATTTATCGCAGCAAGAAAATAGATCGCCACTGCTTTACTCTGATTTCTTGTCCATCACTTACTTGCTAGTTGAAAGCAAACATTGGTTGCAAAGTTGCCTTTGTCCGGTTTGCACCTTCCGATCTGCCATGGCACGCTCAACACTATACTCCCAATGCTTATGGTTTTTCCCCTTTTATATTCCACACTAGTTAAATCACAGTAGACTAAATGTCAAAATTGGGTCAGTCGATTTTTAAGAGCTCGCCGAAGTTCTCCGATGCGAACGAAGGGTCTCGGGTGGGGACTTTGGTTGTGGGCAGTGGCGGTGGTGGGGCCTCACCGAACGAAGAAAACTCGACACATGTGGGGGCGAGGGTGGGGTGGTGGAGGAACACATGCAGTGGGGGCCGGTGGTCCGGCCGACGGCCCATGCGGTGTTCTGTATGGGAAGAATCGGAGACGAGGAATAAGGTGGGTTAGGAGACGTAGGATCTTCATCCAACCGCCTGAAATGGTCGACTAACCCAAATGACAAAAGTCACGTGATTTGCATGCAGACATGCCTTTATATTCAGTACCACCATCGTACCTACTTAGCACTGCTCCTGAATCCATCAGGCTAAACAATGTGCCACTCATAATTCCAAACTTGTTGCTCAAGTGCGAATCTGATATGATGCTGATATGACTAAAACAGATAACATTTAATTGGTCAGCTAATGTTCCTACTTTACTTTCGAAAAAGCATGTGCACCACATATAGAGAGACAATAGGGAGTTGCTTTCTTAATGCGCTCTGGTTCATCATGTGTGGGCACTACGCAATGAACATTTTATTATCCAAAATCTGCTTGCTCTTCTTTAGCATGTTCCTCTTCCATTCTTCTTTAATAAGTACTCTCTCCGTTCCTAAATACAAGCAATTGTATAGATTCCACCATGGACTACATATGGAGCAAAATGAGTGAATCTACACTCTAAAATGTATCTGGGTACATCTGTATGTGATTCATAGTGGAAATCTCTACCAAGACTTATATTTTGGAACGGACAGTGTATGATAGTAGTACAGTATGTTCCTTGTAGTGAAGATGAGCAGGGACATTTGCAGTGTAGAGGTCTATACGGTTGGTTGGTATGGACACTTTGAACTCTTCGGGCCTCTTCGATTCATAGGATTTTGTAAACATTGGAATAGGATTTGTAGTGGTCTGCCCACTTGAATCCTATAAGAACAGCAAGGAAATGCAGGGACCTGTGTCGCCTTGAGAGTTACACTGATATTAATAGTACCGCACCTTCATTTTTAGAGAGCTGGTATCCGAAGCCTTTCTAGCCGTACCGGCAATACTAGCACATATATTCCAGAAAGTTCCACTTTGCGGATTTTACTCTGATGCTTACGGTTTTCCTGTTATATCTACACTATGATCTGTGTTGCTGCTTTGTGTCGCACTAACAGCAGTCCACTCTTGAAGCTAAACACCGCAATGACTTACAAAATTGGCACCAAGGCATTAAGTGCCATTCTGGATGCAATGAAACTCATATGCTCCCCACCTGTTGATTCTTGTTCAGAATATGATCCTAATGACTATTCTAATCTCGAGGAGTCAAAGGTAGATGGCCTGTCCTGTTCACCCACCAAGGTGCCTATCTAATTTGGCAAGGTTTTATTGATTTCGCGAATCTTGCATATGTTGCCTTGCATTTCTTCTACTTTATTGCACCGCCATCTGCTTAGATTACTCATCATATGTGTCGAGATGCCATGCCCATCCATTATCAATACATTTTCCATCCGGCACCATACCATGTTTTTTCACTCAAATCATGTTCTTGTGCATCAGACATCAAAAAGGAAGAGGGTGATTGTCGAACCTTAAGGAGCACCAGCAATGTCCTTGAAAAACGTGATTGTGCTGGAGAAATCAGACATCACCCCACTTATATTGGCTGTACAACCGGTGACACAAAACGTAGGACCGACTCCAGCAGACTGTACCCATACTTCACTGGCCACACCACTAGCCGCACCACACAGGACCTGCACTCTAGCATAAAAATCCCACTCCAGCAAAAAGTACAACAAGTCCACCGGCCGAAGACCTATCCCAACTGCAGAGACGGCTAATTTCTGCAGATTGGAACCCCATTCCAGTTATTCCCGGTTTAAAAGACAATGCTTTCAATGTTGTTAGGAACTACGTGCATATATTCCCATCATGGGAAGATTATAGTGAAGACAAACACCATTTTCACATCTTTCGGTCCCAGTTACGTGTAAGTGCTATTATTCATGGTGATTATTTTCCTGTTTTCTGCTGATTGAACACATCAATGATTTACATTAGATTGTTGTAAGTAGGCGAGGGTCAGTTTGGATAGTCATGATGAGAAAAGCTTGCTTGTTCTTTTCAAGGAAGCATTGCAGCAGTATTGGTGTTACCGGAGGAAATCACACTTTGATGGCAAGTCTATAAACGAATTTCTGGTGAAGTCTCCTGTGCTAAATTTAGAAGACATTGAATGGAAAAACCTTGTTATGCACTGGTCTCGTTCCGAGGATGAGGTACTGTCTATGATATCACATGACAATTTGAACTTCTACTTTTTCGCACGTGCCTTACGGATCTTTTTTGTAGGAAATTTGCTCGAAAAAGAATTCTGGTTTGAAAAGAATGACAGGATATCGCAAATATGCTGCCAGCTGCTTTGCTCTTATTAGTACATGTTGTCCTGTATCACTGTACTTGGGTACATACCTGGTTCATTATGTGACAACAGTATGCATGATAGCTTGCTTATCAATTGTTCTCTCCAAATTATTTGATCTGTATGAATGGTTACATTAGTGTAGAATATATCCAATGCCAAAGAAAATTTTCGCTCTGCAATGTTCTTGTAAGTACATGCTGTCCTTTATCAGTGTACTTATATTGACAGGTAGTTGTTCATGTACCATCACTCTATAGCTTATTTTTGTTTGCCCTCCATTTTGTACACAAAAGATCTATATTTACTCTTACCATAAGGTTGGATAACACCGATGGTACCGAAGAAGTTTAGCTCTACATTGCTATTCGCTATACCTTTTTCCTGTATCGCCGTACTTACATTTATAGCTACTTGGTTATGTAGCATCACTCTTCATCTTATCTTAAATATTCTCTATTTTTTCTTATATTGTCACATCTATATTTACTCTTAAAAAATTTTAGAATAAAGGCAATGCTTATGAAGAAGATTATGTGGTAAACTTCTTGAATTGCCCCCATCCATCAGCATGGACAATGGCTTTATAGTGTCGGCGTTCTGGGAACGGGGGTCCCCAGACTTGCCTGCCTGCGGCCTGCGGCGTGGCTCAAAGGGGGGCCCAGCACGGCCCATCTTCATCAACACAGACCCAAGACCCTCGCGAGGGGCCAAGCCTCGCGGGGCGGACGACACGGAGCTTCCTCAGGCACAGCCTCATTAGGCTGGCTTGTGAGGAGGCAGAAAGAACAAGGCGGGGTACCTCACAAGGTGCCCGTGACGCAAGCCATGACGACAAAGGGTGCCAGGCGGGCGCCAGCCCGCGCAGTGTCCTCCTTTCCTCTTTGGTGCAAAGGGAGCAAGCGCAAGCGAGAGCATCAAGCAAAGGCACCCATTTCGGTGCAACGAGACCAAGACCAGCCCAACGGCAGGGAGGAAGTCATTGTGGAGCCCAAGCCAGCGTCACCACCAGAGTCTCTGGCAGGCGAGGACCAACTTTAGTCAGGATAAGTGCACCCGATGTTCCCCTTCAAAATGGCCAATTGTTGGCGCCCTTCCCACTCAATATTTGGGAAGAGGCCCAGGGCCTTTTCCTATAAATAGGACTAGCCACCCCAGGGGATGGGGGGAGACCAAGGAGGAGAAGATCAGATCAGCAAGAGAGAGAGAGAGAAGGGTGACTGAACTCCTCCTAGCAGTTCATCGCCCCAGCAAAGAACAGACCCACGCGAGGCTGTTCTTCCTTGTATTACTCATCATCATCAGCCCAAGAGGCAATCCACCAAAGCACACTGGAGTAGGGTATTACACCACAACGGTGGCCCGAACCAGTATAAACCCTGTGTCTCTTGTGTTGTTCTTTCCATAGCTTAGATCTTAGCGAGGCGGTGGGGTGGAGGTAGGTAGAAGGCAAAATCTCCGCGCGCACCCCAGCGTTCGAACCTCAAGGGTGTGCCGGAACCCGAAATTCGACATTTGGCGCACCAGGTAGGGGTGAGATGGAATTCGTCTTCCACGGCCCCGTACTCCTCCGACCATCGCGTCCATGTCTGACTCTCGTCGGGCCCGTGCCGAGCACCGAACCGCTCTAGCCTCCCGCGTCGCCCAGACGGCTCCCGTCGGCGGGCGTCCTCGCCGTTCCCCATCAACTGCCGTCAACGCCTCCACCGGCCCGGCAGGAAACGAGCACCAAGCATCGTCTCAGCACCCGTCCGTGCGGCAAGACGGCCGCACCGCTAGTCCCTCGCTCACCCCAGCTGGTTCTTCGTCCCGGGCGCTCCGCGCACCCATGGAGGCTCGAGCTGCGCTCATCGCAGCAAACGAGCTCCTGCGCTACCATCCCGTCGTCGACGTCCATGAAGAGTGGCTCGACCGCATCGCCGAGCTCGTCTGCGCCGCAGGGGGCTCTCATGCGCTGTCCGTTCCGCTGCACCGCACCCCGCCCTGCGCGGGCGACGAAGCTCCGGGGGCGCCCCAGCCGCCTCCTCCTCAAGAAGGCGCCCAAGCCCCAAGGCGCGTGGCCCCTGGGCGGAACCCACTCCGTCAGGTGCCGGCGCGGCAAGAGCAGAGCTGCCAAGAAATCCCTCGCCCGCAAGAAGCTGCCCAGGCGCTCCCTGCTCCAGCACGTCGCGACCATGCACCTGCTCCTACACGTCAAGACCCCGCGCTGCTCCCAGCTGCAGCGCGTGGGGACCTGCAAGACCAAGCTCTCCGTCACCCAAGGCCTCCTGTGGCCACAGCAGGCTGCCGTGCCTTCACCACCGAGCTGCGCAGCGTCGCGTGGCCCGGCAAGTTCAAGCCAGACCTGCCTCCTCATTACGACGGCACGACCGACCCTGCGGAGTTCCTCCAACTCTATGAGCTGGGCATCGAAGCTGCCAATGGAGACGAGAAGGTCATGGAAAACTGGTTTCCCATGGCGCTCAAGGACGGGGCCCACACCTGGCTCTTGAACCTAGCTCCAGGCACGATCTCCTCCTGGGACGAGATGCGCACCCGCTTCATCGCCAACTTCCAAGGTACTCGCGACCGGCCACCCACCATGAGAGACATGCGCCGCATCAAGCAACAACCCGAAGAGACCCAGCAGAAGTACATCCAGCGCTTCAACAACGCACGCCTCAAGATTCCCAAGGTGACCGAGGAGTTCATCATCTCAGCCTTCTCCGACGGCGTGCGCGACATCAAGAGGAAGGAGGAGCTGGCGATGCATGAAGACCTGTGCACTTCCTTGGAGTTGTTCAACTTGGCGACCAAGTGCGCCAGGGCTAAGGAAGGGCGTCTCTCCCTCCTCGAGCTACCTGCCGCAGACCCAGAAGAGAAGAAGCCCAAGGCCAAGGATGTGAAGCGCAAGGGGGCTGTCGTGCTCGCGGCAGAACCAGACACAAAGCGGGGCAGAGATCAGCCCGAATCTTCCAAGGGCGGTCGGTACTGTGTGTACCAGGACCTCCACACCCACAACACCAACGAATGTCAAAAGCTCCGAGCCATGCGAGAAGGAAGGATCGGCCGTCGGCCCGACCGCGGTGACCGGGGCTACGGTCGAGGAGGAAGAAACGCAGGACGCTGGGGAGACCGCTGCCCGCGCCAAGGGTGGCGCGATCGACCTCGTGAGGATCGCTGGCAAGACCTGCCTCACGAGGGAGACTGGAGGGATCAGCCTCGCGAGGATCGCCCACAAGGCAACGTAGGCCTCCCTCCACTGCCGCCATAGCCAAGGAGAAACGAGGACCGCCATCAGGACGAGGGGGCTGGGGGCTTCCAGGAGCCGCGCGCGATCGCCTGCATCCTGAGCGGGGCTCAGGCCCCAGCCTCTCAGCGCATCTTCAAGTTCGCCCGCGAAATGAATGCAGTCCTCCCCAAGCTCGAAGCCACACGCCCTCTCAGGTGGTTAGCGTGCGTCATCACGTTCAGCTCGGCGGATCAGCTCAAGTGTGCGGCCACGGCCGGAGTCCTCCCGATGCTTTGTTCCCTAATCATCAGCAACGTGCTGGTCACCAGGACCCTCATCGATGGCGGGGCAGGGCTCAACGTCCTGTCCGTGGAAACATTCAACAATCTCCAAGTGCCCTACAACTAGCTTCAGCCAACCAAGCCTTTCTCCGGAGTCACTGACGGCTCCACGGTCCCGATTGGGTAGGTCTGCCTCCCTGTCACCTTCGGGGCGTGCAACAACTACCGCACCGAGCTCATCGACTTCGACATCGCTCACATTCGCCTGCCGTACAACGCCATCCTCGGGTACCCAGCGCTGGCCAAGTTCATGGCCGTAACTCACCACGGCGACAACGTCCTCAAGATGCCAGGAAGTGGCGGAGTCATCACGGTGCCCTGTGAAGAGAAGGACGCGGTGTGTTCCCTGGAACGTGCCTTTCAGGCCGCATCACTGGAAGACCCGGATCGCGGAAGCAGGAGGCTTCCCAAGGCCACCCCCAAGAAGAAGAAGACATCATCCAGCCCGGCTCCTCAGGAGGCAGGCCCCTCAGGGCCCGCGCCTGCCCAGGGGGAACCTCCTTCCATCGCATAGGAAAGCACGCCCGGCGCCCTCCTTAGGCAGGGCTCGGGGGCTCTCCCCTGGAGGGCCACCGACCTAGCTAAGGTCACGAGGGAGGCGCTTGGGCACCACATGGAGGCGTGTTTCGAAGCACGTTTCCCTCAATAAGGAGTAAGGCAAGGAGGGCCAGACCCTCAGGAGTTCGTCAGCAAGGCCATTCAGGAGCTACAGGAGTCAAGAGTCGTGAGAGGCGGCCGCCGCCTACCAGCTGTGGCCGCCCATCCAGGCGAGGATGGTGGGCTGCGTGTCTGCATCGACATACCAGGCCTCAATCGTGTCGCCTCTCTGGAGCGCCTCTGGCCCTCGCGAGTGGGGCGCTGCGAAGGTCCACCCCACAGCTACGTTCGCATGCCTTACGGCCTACCAAGCATGGCTGCCATGTACCAGCGCCTCATGAGGGGCATCATGGAGGCTCAAGAGGCCAGGCGCTCTGCAGCCCTGGCGGAGATGGAGATGGTCTGCGAGGAGCCACCAGCGCCTCCGGGGCCTCCCGAGGCCCCTGGGCCTAGGGGCTCGTGAGGATCGGCTTTCGCAGCCCACCGAGTCTGCTACACCAATGCTGCTTCGTCCTCAACATCATCAGGTGACATCTTTCAAGTTTCATTTCTAGCTGGGAGCGCCACCCGGGGCTGCATTATTCCCAGGTCGCGTGGGTCCGTCCCTGCGACATGTATCCCTTTTATTTCATGTTGTTAGCTTACTTTGTTGGGGGCGCCCCTCGGGCTGCATCATCCCCAAGTCGCTCGGGCCTGACTCAGTGATGGCCGCCTTCCCAGCATCTATTTGAATGAATCCACTCCTTCGCGGCTAATGTGTTTGACCTAATTGCCTGCTCAACTAACGCCAAGTGACGTAGCAGCTCCCAAAATGGCATGGCGCTTGCGCACGGGTCCGTCCCTGCAACACCGACAAACCTGAATGGCTGAGCTCTGGTCGCGGCAGCCCCGCATGGCGCCACCTCATCAAGCCTTCAGTGCCTCATCGCCTCTCGGAAGCAACCAATGGCTGACTATCAATTGTCATGGCAACCCCTTGTTCTTTCTATGATGGGTCTACAGGATATCCTAAAGGAGCTGCGTCAAGCGAGGCCCATGTAGTGTCTCCTCCACTCTCATCCGCGTGAACCGCTTGCACGTTAAAGGGGGGGTGCCTGAGCATCGCAACTCAGGGCTCCTACTGGCTCTCCAGCCCTCACCCTCTGGCCTTGTCCACGGCATCGCGACCTGGCATACCAGCAACGGCTGAGACTCGCTCGAGGGCCGGGACCCAAGGACGTAGAGCAGAAAGGGGAGCAAAGATGAGAGGGGAGGGACACGCGAGGACCTCGCCAAGCAACCTCACGCCTGCCGATGCACAGACCCGGCGACACACCAGGCAGCAGTCCCTAATTCTCGAGATAAGTCACCACCCGGAAGCACCAGCTACCGTGGCACCATCCCCGCACCTAATGCAATCCCATGTTAGCGATGCCGCTCTCCTTTCTTACCGAACGATGGTTGCTTGAGCGCGAAAGGGGACCACCTGAGCATCACGACTCAGGGGCTCTTACCGGACCCCGGGTCGCTCACCTCCGGGCCTTGACCACGGCATCGCGACCTGGCATACCAGCGACGACTGAAGCCGCCTTGGGACTGGGACCTGTCGGCGCAGGGCACCAAGCCCTCGTGAGGTTCGAAAGAGAGAACTGAGCTAAGACGGAATGAGAAACTAGCACAATTCTACGACAAGGGTTATATTAACAAACAGGATCACATGCACCTTACAAGCCCCCGTGGGACGCATCTTTGATTCCTCGTAGGGAACAGATCCTAAAAGGATGCTAACTACACGCGCCCTTCAAAAGACGCCATCATCAATAGTGGGCCGTCAAGCTCCGGCGCCAACCCCATCCAGATCAGAGTCGACGATGGCCTGACGAGCCCGCCCTGCTCCAGGAGCGGCGCCGGCTCGGGGGCTCGTAGCTGTTGTCGCTCGTCTCCGGAGTCGCGAAGAGCTCGCTGGAGTCGCTGGATCCTCCGCCGCCTCCGCCGCCTGAGGAGCTGCCAAGGGAGCGATCCGCGGGCCTAGTCCTCGCCGTAGCAGGGTCCCGACCACCTCTCCCGGGGCAGCACTCCAGTCGGCGCCCGTTCGCATCGAAGACCTTGAAGAACATCACCGAAGCACCGTCGTACTCCAAGTGGATTGCGAAGGCGCCTCTCGTCCTGCAAACCCGGGCTATTTCGCCCCAGCCTCGAGTCATGAAGACCTCGCCCGGGGCAACGACCGCGACCTCTGCCTCGATCGCGAGGGTGCTGCAGCTGGCGTGCTGCAGCCAAAGCTCCAGTAGCTCTCCCTGCGGGATGATGGAGGCGAAGAAGGGAGGAAGGCGAATCCAAGACAGAGGAGGCATGGCGGCGTGGAGCACGAACTCTCGGGAGGAGCCCTTGGTGTGGACCCCAGGGGGGACGACCCACACCTTCGTGACCCGTCGGTGCCGACGGCGGCGCCGCCCGTGGCGATCAGCATCAACTCCTTCAAAGCCCTGGATGTGGGCATACAAGGGAAGTGGGAACCCCGGCGGTGGCCGCTCGCACCAGGGCCTCGACACCACCTGATGGGCCCCCTCGTCCCGGCGGCAGGGGGCGAGCCGTTTCTTCGGCGGGAGCAGGTCTGGTTCCTCCCGGGGAGCCTTTCCCTTCTCTGCCGCCGAGAACCGGCGGATCGGAGCCATCGTAGCAAGACGGAGCAAGGACCGAGAAGAAGGAGAAGCAAGAAGAGATGGACTGGAAGGGCGCGAGCCGCTTCGTACTTATAGCCGACGAAGGCCAACCATCGGCCTCCACGATCGCAGGTAATCATGACCCGCTTTGCATGCAGGGACTTGTCCGGTCCGTGCAGTTGCCGAGGCACCATGGGGAAGTGGAGACGCCCACGTCCAATCAACCGCCACGCAGCGCCTAAGGCCGCAGGCTGTTAGGGCCCGCGGCGCTTCGCTCTTGCCCATTCACCACCCAGCATGGCCAAGTCTGGGCGCGCCTTGGGCCCGGGGGCTACTGTCGGCGTTCTGGAAATGGGGGTGCCCAACTTGCCTGCCTGCAGCCTGCGGCATGGCTCAAAGGGGGGCCCTGCACGGCCCATCTTCATCAACACAGACCCAAGACCCTCGCGAGGGGCCAAGCCTCGCGGGGCGGATGACACGGAGCTTCCTCAGGCACGGCCTCGTCAGGCTGGCTCGCGAGGAGGCGGAGAGAACAAGGCGGGGTACCTCACGAGGTGCCTGTGACGCAAGCCATGACGACCAAGGGTGCCAGGCGGGCGCCAGCCCGCGCAGTGTCCTCCTTTCCTCTTTGGTGCAAAGGGAGCAAGCGCAGCGAGAGCATCAAGCAAAGGCACCCGTTTCGATGCAACGAGACCAAGACCAGCCCAACGGCAGGGAGGAAGTCATTGTGGAGCCCAAGGCGACGTCACCACCAGAGTCTTTGGCAGGCGAGGACCAACTTTAGTCAGGATAAGTGTACCCGATGTTCCCCTTCAAAATGGCAAATTGTTGGCGCCCTTCCCGCTCAATATTTGGGAAGAGGCCCAGGGCCTTTGCCTATAAATAGGACTAGCCACGCCCAGGGGATGGGGGGAGACCAAGGAGGAGAAGATCAGATCAGCAAGAGAGAGAGAGAGAAGGGTGACTGAACTCCTCCTAGTAGTTCATCGCCCCAGCCAAGAACAGACCCTCGCGAGGCTGTTCTTCCTTGTATTACTCATCATCATCAGCCCAAGAGGCAATCCACCAAACCACACTGGAGTAGGGTATTACACCACAACGGTGGCCCGAACCAGTATAACCTCTGTGTCTCTTGTGTTGTTCTTTCCATAGCTTAGATCTTAGCGAGGCGGTGGGGTGCAGGTAGGTAGAAGGCGAAATCTCCGCGCGCACCCAGTGTTCGAACCTCAAGGGTCTGCCGGAACACGAAATCCGACATATAGAGCCTGTCTTCACCAATAATGAATGTTTGTTCTTCTCAAGCCTTCAAACTTTGTTGTGTATATTTGGTTAGGCATGACTGCAACAACTGTTTATTTTTGGTGTTTGTAATAAATTGCATGTTTAAAGTTTATTATGTAGTTAATAAACAAAACTTTGTCCTTCTCAATTTAAGTTTTCAGTGGTACAACTAAGTTCCTTCTTCATACCATGTAAATTAAACTATACAGAGCAAGTGATCTTCTTTTGCACTACATGTATGCTTCTGCTCTTAATCCGTAATCCAGTGGTGTGGTGAACCTAACCACTACAGCACAATGTCATATTCTGTAATGTCTTAACTATGAACAATGTCATATCATTCTACTAGTATTTAAACCGTCTCTTTATTTGCCAATCTGAAATGGGATAAATTGACAACACACTAACCATTGATACTTATGAGTTCTTGATCTGTAACCGAGTGGTGTCATGAAGCTGCCAACTCTTTCACAATGTCATTTCCTGCCATGTCTTGACTTGAACAATACCATATTGTGTTAATGCAGTTTTAAACTGTGTCACTTTATTGGTTAGTAAGTGATGAATTGTCAACACTGATACTTTTATGTGCAAAACCTGTCATCTGTCTGCTTGTTTATCTTTCAGAGTGAGGAGGATATAAATGTTAACCAAGTGCAGTCTCATCAGCTTGCTCACCTGCTTGCGCTGCAGCTCCCCAGCAGGGCTAACCTTTCTTGAACTCTATTGAAGTGCAGTCGGTTTTGTATATTATTTTGTCGGCGTATTTAGTGGCACTGGTGGCGATCATTGATGCCCCGTGTACATAATCTACTGTCTGCTTGTGCTTTATTATAGTAGTGGCGAACTTTGATGCCCAGTGGATGTAATATGCTGTAATTTCTTTATTGTATAGTCTAGGTTTTTTTTCTTATTCACGATGCTACAGTTATTTTATTGTATATATATCCTGTCTTCACAGTAAACCGGCCAAACCGTAAAATTATGGTACATGATTGGGCCATCATGCAATCACGATATATGATCCGCATCATGGGCCCCATCATCTTGGTCCGTTAGAAGGCCTGAAACGTGCCAAACAGCTCATGGGTCGGCAGAAACCTGAAATGGACCCCGGCCCATGATTGTGCCGATCAAATCACGGGCTTTTAACAGGCCAAAATTATCTTGGTCCTTGTTTGGCCCAATCGGATTATCGGCTGCAAGCAGGCCAGATGCAAATCGGGCCGTAGTTAGGCCCAACTATATGACAGGCTTTTAACAGGGTGGAATTAATATAGGCCCGAAATGTTAAACGGGCCCTTAACAGGCCGAAACTAATATCAGGCCGAATTACTAAATGGGCCTTTAGCAAGTGGGCCTGAAAGCATAGCGTCTAGTTGATGGGCCGAATATGATATGGGCCATAATTTAGCCCAAGGCCTCTTAAAGGGCCGGACTTGATCTGGGCCGTAATTTGGCCCAGAACGTGGTTGGCTTTTAACGGGCCGGATCTCATATGGGCCATTGTTAGGCCCGGAACGCGGCAGGCCATTAATGGACCGGATCAAATATGGGCCAGCATTTGGCTCAAAACATGGCAGCCAGTTAATGGGCCAGCCTACTAGGGTCCTCAAAATCTTGTGGGCCTACAGCTGGGCCGTCCCATTAATGTCGGCCAAATCTCGTGGGCCTTTAGCTATATCGGCCCATTATGGTCCACAAAAATCTTGCGGTCCTTCACCTGGGCCCATCTATTATGGCCCACAAAAATCTTGTGGGCCTTTACCTGGGTCGGCCCATTATGGCCCGCAAAATCTTGTGGGACTTTAGCTGGGTCAGCCCATTATGGTCCACAAAATCTCGTGGGCCTTTAGCTGGGCCGGCCCATTACGGTCTGCAAAATCTTGCGGGCCTTTAGTTGGGCCGGCCCATTTAACCTTCATGGGCAACTTTTGGGCCGGTCCACGTGTCAACATATCATAGGCGCATCTCGCCCATTGGATGAGTGACACCTGTGCCAACACAGAGCTGACATGTGTTTCCGTCAGGCAATCCGAATTTTACACGTGGAAAATCCCCATTGGTCTGGGCTGTTAACGGGTTATCGGATCCAAAACCGGACCCGATAGCTTAACGACATTCCGTTACGGTGGATGCCACGTGTCAGTCACCCTTGACGAAAGCACTTCTGTGATGCGTGATTTATCGTCATGGAAGTGGACACTTCCGTGATGATAATTTTGGTAATGTCATGTAACACTTCTACGACATCACATGTATGACTATATTGATTCTGTCATAAAATTGTCATGGTTGTACATGCATGATAGAAAATGTGACCTACTGTGACAAACACGTATCATCACAGAAGTGTATTTTTTTGTAGTGATGGAGATGTTATCACAAGAATCATCACGACGGACCCGCACCCGCGATGGCTGCCGTGGAGGAGGAGAGTGCACCATGGCCACAGCACCCCCGGTCCTTCCACCACTGGCATGCGGTTGCTCGACGGAGCGCCGGCCTAAGGGCCCCGCTAGTTTCGGCTCATCTTTCTTGGCAACCCCAACGAGGCTCCAGATGGTGGCTCTCCACTCGTCAAGCTTTTCCGTAGCCGGAGGAATGTCGAGGAGCAACTGCGCGCGCGGCACAGATTCCGTCATTGTGGGTGGTGGCGAAAGCTGCGCGGACCGTGACACGCTTCGACTTCTAACCACGTTAGAAGGAGCTCTATCACGGCCTGGCGGCCGTGCACCGTTTTCCCAGCGTCTCGACGTGCATGTTGGCCTTCTACGTCCTGCGAATGATGCACAGGACTCTTCCCACGCTGGCGCCCAGGGTCACCAGCGTGGTGACGCTGCTCATCGCACGCAACCTGGGAGGATTGCGTCGCAGGCGCCGGTGTAGGTGTCTCGGAAGTCACTGTGCCACCCTTGGAGGGCCCTGCGCCACCTGCGGGGAGCCCGGCTCCGTCTTTGGATTTGGTGGCGTGCGGCCCGTCGTCTCGCGCATGAGCGACACCGCTCGCCAGGCTTTGACTGCCAGAGCGATGCGGGTGTTCGCGGGCCGCACCTCGGCTTCCATCCATGACCGCCCCACCACTTGCCCGCACTGGTACGGGCCGTTCGGCCCCCGACGAACCGATCGCTATGATCGTCTTCTTCTTGGGAGCCATGAGGATGGAGAACTGCTAAACTAACTGCTAGACCGGATTTTCACTACTGCACACCCCCTACCTGGCGCGCCAGAGATGCCAGTGGGAAACGACACCTATGGGGTCATTGGGATCCCTTCTACGGTTGGTGGGCACGGGGATGTGCAAAGAGCGGGTCTGGCAGTCAGCACACAAATCGTTTACCTACGTTCGGGCCGTGGAGACGCGTAAAACCCTAGTCCTGCTTTGATGTATATTTGAGTGTTCTTGAGTTCTTGAACTAGCTATGGTGCATGTCTAGTTTCCAGTATCTGAATGCCCCTCCAGTACACCTTGGGCCTCCTTTTATAGACAAAAGGGGTCGCCATAGTGGTACACAAGAGGTGGAAAGGTGCATCGCGGTGGAGTCTATCCTTTCACACCGTCAGACAAACACATTTACTGCGCTGCAGACATGCCCCTCTTGCT